>NW_027018074.1:0-92939 GCF_032854445.1 Liolophura sinensis | reverse complement strand
AGTAATGACCAGTCGCGATTGTACATAGTTAATGTAGCCGATTTCAATTCGCAAAAAGACCAGGCAAAAATCCAAAAGTAGAAAAACTGTTCCAATGCTGCTGGTAAGAGGCTAATCCGACGTATTTTGTGACGAGAAATCGAATGGTGCAAACCGCGTTGCTCTCCGACCAATACTTTTGGCTGTAGCCACAAATGAATAATCAATGATGTCAAGATCACGTGCCCAGCAACGGCTCTTACTCCATGGAAACCAAGGAAATTTGCAATTTTTCAACAGCTGGAGATGCCTGGCCCAATTGCGCATCCTTTGGCACCTTATTGATGTGGGTCAGTGTTCAATTGTACTTTTTACAGCGGATTGTATCAAGTACCTTGTGTTTTTTTTATATACAAATGGTGTGGTTTTTCTACATGTAGATAAAGACATTGAGTTTGTCTTCGACTTAGAAGTAAGACATTTGCTGGGTGAGTTAAATGGGCTTGGCCCAAAGATTTGACGTCGTCTGGGCTACCGAAGGGCACATAACTTATAATGAAATGTTGAATATAGTAATGACCAGTCGCGATTGTACATAGTTAATGTAGCCGATTTAAATTAGCAAAAAGACCAGGCAAAAATCCAAAAGTGGAAAAACTGTTCCAATGCTGCTGGTAAGAGGCTAATCCGACGAATTTTGTGACGAGAAATCGAATGGTGCAAACCGCGTTGCTCTCCGACCAATACTTTTGGCTGTAGCCACAAATGAATAATCAATGATGTCAAGATCACGTGCCCAGCAACGGCTCTTACTCCATGGAAACCAAGGAAATTTGCAATTTTTCAACAGCTGGAGATGCCTGGCCCAATTGCGCATCCTTTGGCACCTTATTGATGTGGGTCAGTGTTCAATTGTACTTTTTACAGCGGATTGTATCAAGTACCTTGTGTTTTTTTATATACAAATGGTGTGGTTTTTCTACATGTAGATAAAGACATTGAGTTTGTCTTCGACTTAGAAGTAAGACATTTGCTGGGTGAGTTAAATGGGCTTGGCCCAAAGATTTGACGTCGTCTGGGCTACCGAAGGGCACATAACTTATAATGAAAAGTTGAATATAGTAATGACCAGTCGCGATTGTACATAGTTAATGTAGCCGATTTCAATTAGCAAAAAGACCAGGCAAAAATCCAAAAGTGGAAAAACCGTTCCAATGTTGCTGGTAAGAGGCTAATCCGACGTATTTTGTGACGAGAAATCGAATGGTGCAAACCGCGTTGCTCTCCGACCAATACTTTTGGCTGTAGCCACAAATGAATAATCAATGATGTCAAGATCACGTGCCCAGCAACGGCTCTTACTCCATGGAAACCAAGGAAATTTGCAATTTTTCAACAGCTGGAGATGCCTGGCCCAATTGCGCATCCTTTGGCACCTTATTGATGTGGGTCAGTGTTCAATTGTACTTTTTACAGCGGATTGTATCAAGTACCTTTTGTTTTTTTTATATACAAATGGTGTGGTTTTTCTACATGTAGATAAAGACATTGAGTTTGTCTTCGACTTAGAAGTAAGACATTTGTTGGGTGAGTTAAATGGGCTTGGCCCAAAGATTTGACGTCGTCTGGGCTACCGAAGGGCACATAACTTATAATGAAATGTTGAATATAGTAATGACCAGTCGCGATTGTACGTAGTTAATGTAGCCGATTTCAATTAGCAAAATGACCAGGCAAAAATCCAAAAGTGGAAAAACTGTTCCAATGCTGCTGGTAAGAGGCTAATCCGACGTATTTTGTGACGAGAAATCGAATGGTGCAAACCGCGTTGCTCTCCGACCAATACTTTTGGCTGTAGCCACAAATGAATAATCAATGATGTCAAGATCACGTGCCCAGCAACGGCTCTTACTCCATGGAAACCAAGGAAATTTGCAATTTTTCAACAGCTGGAGATGCCTGGCCCAATTGCGCATCCTTTGGCACCTTATTGATGTGGGTCAGTGTTCAATTGTACTTTTTACAGCGGATTGTATCAAGTACCTTGTGTTTTTTTTATATACAAATGGTGTGGTTTTTTCTACATGTAGATAAAGACATTGAGTTTGTCTTCGACTTAGAAGTAAGACATTTGCTGGGTGAGTTAAATGGGCTTGGCCCAAAGATTTGACGTCGTCTGGGCTACCGAAGGGCACATAACTTATAATGAAATGTTGAATATAGTAATGACCAGTCGCGATTGTACATAGTTAATGTAGCCGATTTAAATTAGCAAAAAGACCAGGCAAAAATCCAAAAGTGGAAAAACTGTTCCAATGCTGCTGGTAAGAGGCTAATCCGACGTATTTTGTGACGAGAAATCGAATGGTGCAAACCGCGTTGCTCTCCGACCAATACTTTAGGCTGTAGCCACAAATGAATAATCAATGATGTCAAGATCACGTGCCCAGCAACGGCTCTTACTCCATGGAAACCAAGGAAATTTGCAATTTTTCAACAGCTGGAGATGCCTGGCCCAATTGCGCATCCTTTGGCACCTTATTGATGTGGGTCAGTGTTCAATTGTACTTTTTACAGCGGATTGTATCAAGTACCTTTTGTTTTTTTTATATACAAATGGTGTGGTTTTTCTACATGTAGATAAAGACATTGAGTTTGTCTTCGACTTAGAAGTAAGACATTTGCTGGGTGAGTTAAATGGGCTTGGCCCAAAGATTTGACGTCGTCTGGGCTACCGAAGGGCACATAACTTATAATGAAAAGTTGAATATAGTAATGACCAGTCGCGATTGTACATAGTTAATGTAGCCGATTTCAATTCGCAAAAAGACCAGGCAAAAATCCAAAAGTAGAAAAACTGTTCCAATGCTGCTGGTAAGAGGCTAATCCGACGTATTTTGTGACGAGAAATCGAATGGTGCAAACCGCGTTGCTCTCCGACCAATACTTTTGGCTGTAGCCACAAATGAATAATCAATGATGTCAAGATCACGTGCCCAGCAACGGCTCTTACTCCATGGAAACCAAGGAAATTTGCAATTTTTCAACAGCTGGAGATGCCTGGCCCAATTGCGCATCCTTTGGCACCTTATTGATGTGGGTCAGTGTTCAATTGTACTTTTTACAGCGGATTGTATCAAGTACCTTGTGTTTTTTTTATATACAAATGGTGTGGTTTTTCTACATGTAGATAAAGACATTGAGTTTGTCTTCGACTTAGAAGTAAGACATTTGCTGGGTGAGTTAAATGGGCTTGGCCCAAAGATTTGACGTCGTCTGGGCTACCGAAGGGCACATAACTTATAATGAAATGTTGAATATAGTAATGACCAGTCGCGATTGTACATAGTTAATGTAGCCGATTTAAATTAGCAAAAAGACCAGGCAAAAATCCAAAAGTGGAAAAACTGTTCCAATGCTGCTGGTAAGAGGCTAATCCGACGTATTTTGTGACGAGAAATCGAATGGTGCAAACCGCGTTGCTCTCCGACCAATACTTTTGGCTGTAGCCACAAATGAATAATCAATGATGTCAAGATCACGTGCCCAGCAACGGCTCTTACTCCATGGAAACCAAGGAAATTTGCAATTTTTCAACAGCTGGAGATGCCTGGCCCAATTGCGCATCCTTTGGCACCTTATTGATGTGGGTCAGTGTTCAATTGTACTTTTTACAGCGGATTGTATCAAGTACCTTTTGTTTTTTTTATATACAAATGGTGTGGTTTTTCTACATGTAGATAAAGACATTGAGTTTGTCTTCGACTTAGAAGTAAGACATTTGCTGGGTGAGTTAAATGGGCTTGGCCCAAAGATTTGACGTCGTCTGGGCTACCGAAGGGCACATAACTTATAATGAAAAGTTGAATATAGTAATGACCAGTCGCGATTGTACATAGTTAATGTAGCCGATTTCAATTCGCAAAAAGACCAGGCAAAAATCCAAAAGTAGAAAAACTGTTCCAATGCTGCTGGTAAGAGGCTAATCCGACGTATTTTGTGACGAGAAATCGAATGGTGCAAACCGCGTTGCTCTCCGACCAATACTTTTGGCTGTAGCCACAAATGAATAATCAATGATGTCAAGATCACGTGCCCAGCAACGGCTCTTACTCCATGGAAACCAAGGAAATTTGCAATTTTTCAACAGCTGGAGATGCCTGGCCCAATTGCGCATCCTTTGGCACCTTATTGATGTGGGTCAGTGTTCAATTGTACTTTTTACAGCGGATTGTATCAAGTACCTTGTGTTTTTTTTATATACAAATGGTGTGGTTTTTCTACATGTAGATAAAGACATTGAGTTTGTCTTCGACTTAGAAGTAAGACATTTGCTGGGTGAGTTAAATGGGCTTGGCCCAAAGATTTGACGTCGTCTGGGCTACCGAAGGGCACATAACTTATAATGAAATGTTGAATATAGTAATGACCAGTCGCGATTGTACATAGTTAATGTAGCCGATTTAAATTAGCAAAAAGAACAGGCAAAAATCCAAAAGTAGAAAAACTGTTCCAATGCTGCTGGTAAAAGGCTAATCCGACGTATTTTGTGACGAGAAATCGAATGGTGCAAACCGCGTTGCTCTCCGACCAATACTTTTGGCTGTAGCCACAAATGAATAATCAATGATGTCAAGATCACGTGCCCAGCAACGGCTCTTACTCCATGGAAACCAAGGAAATTTGCAATTTTTCAACAGCTGGAGATGCCTGGCCCAATTGCGCATCCTTTGGCACCTTATTGATGTGGGTCAGTGTTCAATTGTACTTTTTACAGCGGATTGTATCAAGTACCTTGTGTTTTTTTTATATACAAATGGTGTGGTTTTTCTACATGTAGATAAAGACATTGAGTTTGTCTTCGACTTAGAAGTAAGACATTTGCTGGGTGAGTTAAATGGGCTTGGCCCAAAGATTTGACGTCGTCTGGGCTACCGAAGGGCACATAACTTATAATGAAATGTTGAATATAGTAATGACCAGTCGCGATTGTACATAGTTAATGTAGCCGATTTAAATTAGCAAAAAGACCAGGCAAAAATCCAAAAGTAGAAAAACTGTTCCAATGCTGCTGGTAAGAGGCTAATCCGACGTATTTTGTGACGAGAAATCGAATGGTGCAAACCGCGTTGCTCTCCGACCAATACTTTAGGCTGTAGCCACAAATGAATAATCAATGATGTCAAGATCACGTGCCCAGCAACGGCTCTTACTCCATGGAAACCAAGGAAATTTGCAATTTTTCAACAGCTGGAGATGCCTGGCCCAATTGCGCATCCTTTGGCACCTTATTGATGTGGGTCAGTGTTCAATTGTACTTTTTACAGCGGATTGTATCAAGTACCTTTTGTTTTTTTTATATACAAATGGTGTGGTTTTTCTACATGTAGATAAAGACATTGAGTTTGTCTTCGACTTAGAAGTAAGACATTTGTTGGGTGAGTTAAATGGGCTTGGCCCAAAGATTTGACGTCGTCTGGGCTACCGAAGGGCACATAACTTATAATGAAAAGTTGAATATAGTAATGACCAGTCGCGATTGTACATAGTTAATGTAGCCGATTTCAATTCGCAAAAAGACCAGGCAAAAATCCAAAAGTAGAAAAACTGTTCCAATGCTGCTGGTATGATGCTAATCCGACGTATTTTGTGACGAGAAATCGAATGGTGCAAACCGCGTTGCTCTCCGACCAATACTTTTGGCTGTAGCCACAAATGAATAATCAATGATGTCAAGATCACGTGCCCAGCAACGGCTCTTACTCCATGGAAACCAAGGAAATTTGCAATTTTTCAACAGCTGGAGATGCCTGGCCCAATTGCGCATCCTTTGGCACCTTATTGATGTGGGTCAGTGTTCAATTGTACTTTTTACAGCGGATTGTATCAAGTACCTTGTGTTTTTTTTATATACAAATGGTGTGGTTTTTCTACATGTAGATAAAGACATTGAGTTTGTCTTCGACTTAGAAGTAAGACATTTGCTGGGTGAGTTAAATGGGCTTGGCCCAAAGATTTGACGTCGTCTGGGCTACCGAAGGGCACATAACTTATAATGAAATGTTGAATATAGTAATGACCAGTCGCGATTGTACATAGTTAATGTAGCCGATTTAAATTAGCAAAAAGACCAGGCAAAAATCCAAAAGTGGAAAAACTGTTCCAATGCTGCTGGTAAGAGGCTAATCCGACGTATTTTGTGACGAGAAATCGAATGGTGCAAACCGCGTTGCTCTCCGACCAATACTTGTGGCTGTAGCCACAAATGAATAATCAATGATGTCAAGATCACGTGCCCAGCAACGGCTCTTACTCCATGGAAACCAAGGAAATTTGCAATTTTTCAACAGGTGGAGATGCCTGGCCCAATTGCGCATCCTTTGGCACCTTATTGATGTGGGTCAGTGTTCAATTGTACTTTTTAAAGCGGATTGTATCAAGTACCTTTTGTTTTTTTTATATACAAATGGTGTGGTTTTTCTACATGTAGATAAAGACATTGAGTTTGTCTTCGACTTAGAAGTAAGACATTTGCTGGGTGAGTTAAATGGGCTTGGCCCAAAGATTTGACGTCGTCTGGGCTACCGAAGGGCACATAACTTATAATGAAATGTTGAATATAGTAATGACCAGTCGCGATTGTACATAGTTAATGTAGCCGATTTAAATTAGCAAAAAGACCAGGCAAAAATCCAAAAGTGGAAAAACTGTTCCAATGCTGCTGGTAAGAGGCTAATCCGACGTATTTTGTGACGAGAAATCGAATGGTGCAAACCGCGTTGCTCTCCGACCAATACTTTAGGCTGTAGCCACAAATGAATAATCAATGATGTCAAGATCACGTGCCCAGCAACGGCTCTTACTCCATGGAAACCAAGGAAATTTGCAATTTTTCAACAGCTGGAGATGCCTGGCCCAATTGCGCATCCTTTGGCACCTTATTGATGTGGGTCAGTGTTCAATTGTACTTTTTACAGCGGATTGTATCAAGTACCTTTTGTTTTTTTTATATACAAATGGTGTGGTTTTTCTACATGTAGATAAAGACATTGAGTTTGTCTTCGACTTAGAAGTAAGACATTTGCTGGGTGAGTTAAATGGGCTTGGCCCAAAGATTTGACGTCGTCTGGGCTACCGAAGGGCACATAACTTATAATGAAAAGTTGAATATAGTAATGACCAGTCGCGATTGTACATAGTTAATGTAGCCGATTTCAATTCGCAAAAAGACCAGGCAAAAATCCAAAAGTAGAAAAACTGTTCCAATGCTGCTGGTAAGAGGCTAATCCGACGTATTTTGTGACGAGAAATCGAATGGTGCAAACCGCGTTGCTCTCCGACCAATACTTTTGGCTGTAGCCACAAATGAATAATCAATGATGTCAAGATCACGTGCCCAGCAACGGCTCTTACTCCATGGAAACCAAGGAAATTTGCAATTTTTCAACAGCTGGAGATGCCTGGCCCAATTGCGCATCCTTTGGCACCTTATTGATGTGGGTCAGTGTTCAATTGTACTTTTTACAGCGGATTGTATCAAGTACCTTGTGTTTTTTTTATATACAAATGGTGTGGTTTTTCTACATGTAGATAAAGACATTGAGTTTGTCTTCGACTTAGAAGTAAGACATTTGCTGGGTGAGTTAAATGGGCTTGGCCCAAAGATTTGACGTCGTCTGGGCTACCGAAGGGCACATAACTTATAATGAAATGTTGAATATAGTAATGACCAGTCGCGATTGTACATAGTTCATGTAGCCGATTTAAATTAGCAAAAAGACCAGGCAAAAATCCAAAAGTAGAAAAACTGTTCCAATGCTGCTGGTAAGAGGCTAATCCGACGTATTTTGTGACGAGAAATCGAATGGTGCAAACCGCGTTGCTCTCCGACCAATACTTTTGGCTGTAGCCACAAATGAATAATCAATGATGTCAAGATCACGTGCCCAGCAACGGCTCTTACTCCATGGAAACCAAGGAAATTTGCAATTTTTCAACAGCTGGAGATGCCTGGCCCAATTGCGCATCCTTTGGCACCTTATTGATGTGGGTCAGTGTTCAATTGTACTTTTTACAGCGGATTGTATCAAGTACCTTGTGTTTTTTTTATATACAAATGGTGTGGTTTTTCTACATGTAGATAAAGACATTGAGTTTGTCTTCGACTTAGAAGTAAGACATTTGCTGGGTGAGTTAAATGGGCTTGGCCCAAAGATTTGACGTCGTCTGGGCTACCGAAGGGCACATAACTTATAATGAAATGTTGAATATAGTAATGACCAGTCGCGATTGTACATAGTTAATGTAGCCGATTTAAATTAGCAAAAAGACCAGGCAAAAATCCAAAAGTAGAAAAACTGTTCCAATGCTGCTGGTAAGAGGCTAATCCGACGTATTTTGTGACGAGAAATCGAATGGTGCAAACCGCGTTGCTCTCCGACCAATACTTTAGGCTGTAGCCACAAATGAATAATCAATGATGTCAAGATCACGTGCCCAGCAACGGCTCTTACTCCATGGAAACCAAGGAAATTTGCAATTTTTCAACAGCTGGAGATGCCTGGCCCAATTGCGCATCCTTTGGCACCTTATTGATGTGGGTCAGTGTTCAATTGTACTTTTTACAGCGGATTGTATCAAGTACCTTGTGTTTTTTTTATATACAAATGGTGTGGTTTTTCTACATGTAGATAAAGACATTGAGTTTGTCTTCGACTTAGAAGTAGGACATTTGCTGGGTGAGTTAAATGGGCTTGGCCCAAAGATTTGACGTCGTCTGGGCTACCGAAGGGCACATAACTTATAATGAAATGTTGAATATAGTAATGACCAGTCGCGATTGTACATAGTTAATGTAGCCGATTTAAATTAGTAAAAAGACCAGGCAAAAATCCAAAAGTGGAAAAACTGTTCCAATGCTGCTGGTAAGAGGCTAATCCGACGTATTTTGTGACGAGAAATCGAATGGTGCAAACCGCGTTGCTCTCCGACCAATACTTTTGGCTGTAGCCACAAATGAATAATCAATGATGTCAAGATCACGTGCCCAGCAACGGCTCTTACTCCATGGAAACCAAGGAAATTTGCAATTTTTCAACAGCTGGAGATGCCTGGCCCAATTGCGCATCCTTTGGCACCTTATTGATGTGGGTCAGTGTTCAATTGTACTTTTTACAGCGGATTGTATCAAGTACCTTTTGTTTTTTTTATATACAAATGGTGTGGTTTTTCTACATGTAGATAAAGACATTGAGTTTGTCTTCGACTTAGAAGTAAGACATTTGTTGGGTGAGTTAAATGGGCTTGGCCCAAAGATTTGACGTCGTCTGGGCTACCGAAGGGCACATAACTTATAATGAAAAGTTGAATATAGTAATGACCAGTCGCGATTGTACATAGTTAATGTAGCCGATTTCAATTCGCAAAAAGACCAGGCAAAAATCCAAAAGTAGAAAAACTGTTCCAATGCTGCTGGTAAGAGGCTAATCCGACGTATTTTGTGACGAGAAATCGAATGGTGCAAACCGCGTTGCTCTCCGACCAATACTTTTGGCTGTAGCCACAAATGAATAATCAATGATGTCAAGATCACGTGCCCAGCAACGGCTCTTGCTCCATGGAAACCAAGGAAATTTGCAATTTTTCAACAGCTGGAGATGCCTGGCCCAATTGCGCATCCTTTGGCACCTTATTGATGTGGGTCAGTGTTCAATTGTACTTTTTACAGCGGATTGTATCAAGTACCTTGTGTTTTTTTTATATACAAATGGTGTGGTTTTTCTACATGTAGATAAAGACATTGAGTTTGTCTTCGACTTAGAAGTAAGACATTTGCTGGGTGAGTTAAATGGGCTTGGCCCAAAGATTTGACGTCGTCTGGGCTACCGAAGGGCACATAACTTATAATGAAATGTTGAATATAGTAATGACCAGTCGCGATTGTACATAGTTCATGTAGCCGATTTAAATTAGCAAAAAGACCAGGCAAAAATCCAAAAGTAGAAAAACTGTTCCAATGCTGCTGGTAAAAGACTAATCCGACGTATTTTGTGACGAGAAATCGAATGGTGCAAACCGCGTTGCTCTCCGACCAATACTTTTGGCTGTAGCCACAAATGAATAATCAATGATGTCAAGATCACGTGCCCAGCAACGGCTCTTACTCCATGGAAACCAAGGAAATTTGCAATTTTTCAACAGCTGGAGATGCCTGGCCCAATTGCGCATCCTTTGGCACCTTATTGATGTGGGTCAGTGTTCAATTGTACTTTTCACAGCGGATTGTATCAAGTACCTTGTGTTTTTTTTATATACAAATGGTGTGGTTTTTCTACATGTAGATAAAGACATTGAGTTTGTCTTCGACTTAGAAGTAAGACATTTGCTGGGTGAGTTAAATGGGCTTGGCCCAAAGATTTGACGTCGTCTGGGCTACCGAAGGGCACATAACTTATAATGAAATGTTGAATATAGTAATGACCAGTCGCGATTGTACATAGTTAATGTAGCCGATTTAAATTAGCAAAAAGACCAGGCAAAAATCCAAAAGTAGAAAAACTGTTCCAATGCTGCTGGTAAGAGGCTAATCCGACGTATTTTGTGACGAGAAATCGAATGGTGCAAACCGCGTTGCTCTCCGACCAATACTTTAGGCTGTAGCCACAAATGAATAATCAATGATGTCAAGATCACGTGCCCAGCAACGGCTCTTACTCCATGGAAACCAAGGAAATTTGCAATTTTTCAACAGCTGGAGATGCCTGGCCCAATTGCGCATCCTTTGGCACCTTATTGATGTGGGTCAGTGTTCAATTGTACTTTTTACAGCGGATTGTATCAAGTACCTTTTGTTTTTTTTATATACAAATGGTGTGGTTTTTCTACATGTAGATAAAGACATTGAGTTTGTCTTCGACTTAGAAGTAAGACATTTGTTGGGTGAGTTAAATGGGCTTGGCCCAAAGATTTGACGTCGTCTGGGCTACCGAAGGGCACATAACTTATAATGAAATGTTGAATATAGTAATGACCAGTCGCGATTGTACATAGTTAATGTAGCCGATTTCAATTCGCAAAAAGACCAGGCAAAAATCCAAAAGTAGAAAAACTGTTCCAATGCTGCTGGTAAGAGGCTAATCCGACGTATTTTGTGACGAGAAATCGAATGGTGCAAACCGCGTTGCTCTCCGACCAATACTTTTGGCTGTAGCCACAAATGAATAATCAATGATGTCAAGATCACGTGCCCAGCAACGGCTCTTACTCCATGGAAACCAAGGAAATTTGCAATTTTTCAACAGCTGGAGATGCCTGGCCCAATTGCGCATCCTTTGGCACCTTATTGATGTGGGTCAGTGTTCAATTGTACTTTTTACAGCGGATTGTATCAAGTACCTTGTGTTTTTTTTATATACAAATGGTGTGGTTTTTCTACATGTAGATAAAGACATTGAGTTTGTCTTCGACTTAGAAGTAAGACATTTGCTGGGTGAGTTAAATGGGCTTGGCCCAAAGATTTGACGTCGTCTGGGCTACCGAAGGGCACATAACTTATAATGAAATGTTGAATATAGTAATGACCAGTCGCGATTGTACATAGTTAATGTAGCCGATTTAAATTAGCAAAAAGACCAGGCAAAAATCCAAAAGTGGAAAAACTGTTCCAATGCTGCTGGTAAGAGGCTAATCCGACGTATTTTGTGACGAGAAATCGAATGGTGCAAACCGCGTTGCTCTCCGACCAATACTTGTGGCTGTAGCCACAAATGAATAATCAATGATGTCAAGATCACGTGCCCAGCAACGGCTCTTACTCCATGGAAACCAAGGAAATTTGCAATTTTTCAACAGGTGGAGATGCCTGGCCCAATTGCGCATCCTTTGGCACCTTATTGATGTGGGTCAGTGTTCAATTGTACTTTTTAAAGCGGATTGTATCAAGTACCTTTTGTTTTTTTTATATACAAATGGTGTGGTTTTTCTACATGTAGATAAAGACATTGAGTTTGTCTTCGACTTAGAAGTAAGACATTTGCTGGGTGAGTTAAATGGGCTTGGCCCAAAGATTTGACGTCGTCTGGGCTACCGAAGGGCACATAACTTATAATGAAATGTTGAATATAGTAATGACCAGTCGCGATTGTACATAGTTAATTTAGCCGATTTAAATTAGCAAAAAGACCAGGCAAAAATCCAAAAGTGGAAAAACTGTTCCAATGCTGCTGGTAAGAGGCTAATCCGACGTATTTTGTGACGAGAAATCGAATGGTGCAAACCGCGTTGCTCTCCGACCAATACTTTAGGCTGTAGCCACAAATGAATAATCAATGATGTCAAGATCACGTGCCCAGCAACGGCTCTTACTCCATGGAAACCAAGGAAATTTGCAATTTTTCAACAGCTGGAGATGCCTGGCCCAATTGCGCATCCTTTGGCACCTTATTGATGTGGGTCAGTGTTCAATTGTACTTTTTACAGCGGATTGTATCAAGTACCTTTTGTTTTTTTTATATACAAATGGTGTGGTTTTTCTACATGTAGATAAAGACATTGAGTTTGTCTTCGACTTAGAAGTAAGACATTTGCTGGGTGAGTTAAATGGGCTTGGCCCAAAGATTTGACGTCGTCTGGGCTACCGAAGGGCACATAACTTATAATGAAAAGTTGAATATAGTAATGACCAGTCGCGATTGTACATAGTTAATGTAGCCGATTTAAATTAGCAAAATGACCAGGCAAAAATCCAAAAGTGGAAAAACTGTTCCAATGCTTCTGGTAAGAGGCTAATCCGACGTATTTTGTGACGAGAAATCGAATGGTGCAAACCGCGTTGCTCTCCGACCAATACTTTTGGCTGTAGCCACAAATGAATAATCAATGATGTCAAGATCACGTGCCCAGCAACGGCTCTTACTCCATGGAAACCAAGGAAATTTGCAATTTTTCAACAGCTGGAGATGCCTGGCCCAATTGCGCATCCTTTGGCACCTTATTGATGTGGGTCAGTGTTCAATTGTACTTTTTACAGCGGATTGTATCAAGTACCTTGTGTTTTTTTTATATACAAATGGTGTGGTTTTTCTACATGTAGATAAAGACATTGAGTTTGTCTTCGACTTAGAAGTAAGACATTTGCTGGGTGAGTTAAATGGGCTTGGCCCAAAGATTTGACGTCGTCTGGGCTACCGAAGGGCACATAACTTATAATGAAATGTTGAATATAGTAATGACCAGTCGCGATTGTACATAGTTCATGTAGCCGATTTAAATTAGCAAAAAGACCAGGCAAAAATCCAAAAGTGGAAAAACTGTTCCAATGCTGCTGGTAAAAGACTAATCCGACGTATTTTGTGACGAGAAATCGAATGGTGCAAACCGCGTTGCTCTCCGACCAATACTTTTGGCTGTAGCCACAAATGAATAATCAATGATGTCAAGATCACGTGCCCAGCAACGGCTCTTACTCCATGGAAACCAAGGAAATTTGCAATTTTTCAACAGCTGGAGATGCCTGGCCCAATTGCGCATCCTTTGGCACCTTATTGATGTGGGTCAGTGTTCAATTGTACTTTTTACAGCGGATTGTATCAAGTACCTTGTGTTTTTTTTATATACAAATGGTGTGGTTTTTCTACATGTAGATAAAGACATTGAGTTTGTCTTCGACTTAGAAGTAAGACATTTGCTGGGTGAGTTAAATGAGCTTGGCCCAAAGATTTGACGTCGTCTGGGCTACCGAAGGGCACATAACTTATAATGAAATGTTGAATATAGTAATGACCAGTCGCGATTGTACATAGTTAATGTAGCCGATTTAAATTAGCAAAAAGACCAGGCAAAAATCCAAAAGTAGAAAAACTGTTCCAATGCTGCTGGTAAGAGGCTAATCCGACGTATTTTGTGACGAGAAATCGAATGGTGCAAACCGCGTTGCTCTCCGACCAATACTTTAGGCTGTAGCCACAAATGAATAATCAATGATGTCAAGATCACGTGCCCAGCAACGGCTCTTACTCCATGGAAACCAAGGAAATTTGCAATTTTTCAAAAGCTGGAGATGCCTGGCCCAATTGCGCATCCTTTGGCACCTTATTGATGTGGGTCAGTGTTCAATTGTACTTTTTACAGCGGATTGTATCAAGTACCTTTTGTTTTTTTTATATACAAATGGTGTGGTTTTTCTACATGTAGATAAAGACATTGAGTTTGTCTTCGACTTAGAAGTAAGACATTTGTTGGGTGAGTTAAATGGGCTTGGCCCAAAGATTTGACGTCGTCTGGGCTACCGAAGGGCACATAACTTATAATGAAATGTTGAATATAGTAATGACCAGTCGCGATTGTACATAGTTAATGCAGCCGATTTCAATTAGCAAAAAGACCAGGCAAAAATCCAAAAGTGGAAAAACTGTTCCAATGCTGCTGGTAAGAGGCTAATCCGACGTATTTTGTGACGAGAAATCGAATGGTGCAAACCGCGTTGCTCTCCGACCAATACTTTTGGCTGTAGCCACAAATGAATAATCAATGATGTCAAGATCACGTGCCCAGCAACGGCTCTTACTCCATGGAAACCAAGGAAATTTGCAATTTTTCAACAGCTGCAGATGCCTGGCCCAATTGCGCATCCTTTGGCACCTTATTGATGTGGGTCAGTGTTCAATTGTACTTTTTACAGCGGGTTGTATCAAGTACCTTGTGTTTTTTTTATATACAAATGGTGTGGTTTTTCTACATGTAGATAAAGACATTGAGTTTGTCTTCGACTTAGAAGAAAGACATTTGCTGGGTGAGGTAAATGGGCTTGGCCCAAAGATTTGACGTCGTCTGAGCTACCGAAGGGCACATAACTTATAATGAAATGTTGAATATAGTAATGACCAGTCGCGATTGTACATAGTTAATGTAGCCGATTTCAATTAGCAAAAGGACCAGGCAAAAATCCAAAAGTGGAAAAACTCATAAAAGCACATAACTTATAATGAAATGTTGAATATAGTAATGACCAGTCGCGATTGTACATAGTTAATGTAGCCGATTTCAATTAGCAAAATGACCAGGCAAAAATCCAAAAGTGGAAAAACTGTTCCAATGCTGCTGGTAAGAGGCTAATCCGACGTATTTTGTGACGAGAAATCGAATGGTGCAAACCGCGTTGCTCTCCGACCAATACTTTTGGCTGTAGCCACAAATGAATAATCAATGATGTCAAGATCACGTGCCCAGCAACGGCTCTTACTCCATGGAAACCAAGGAAATTTGCAATTTTTTAACAGCTGGAGATGCCTGGCCCAATTGCGCATCCTTTGGCACCTTATTGATGTGGGTCAGTGTTCAATTGTACATTTTACAGCGGATTGTATCAAGTACCTTGTGTTTTTTTTATATACAAATGGTGTGGTTTTTCTACAAGTAGATAAAGACAATGAGTTTGTCTTCGACTTAGAAGAAAGACATTTGCTGGGTGAGGTAAATGGGCTTGGCCCAAAGATTTGACGTCGTCTGAGCTACCGAAGGGCACATAACTTATAATGAAATGTTGAATATAGTAATGACCAGTCGCGATTGTACATAGTTAATGTAGCCGATTTCAATTAGCAAAAGGACCAGGCAAAAATCCAAAAGTGGAAAAACTCATAAAAGCACATAACTTATAATGAAATGTTGAATATAGTAATGACCAGTCGCGATTGTACATAGTTAATGTAGCCGATTTCAATTAGCAAAATGACCAGGCAAAAATCCAAAAGTAGAAAAACTGTTCCAATGCTGCTGGTAAGAGGCTAATCCGACGTATTTTGTGACGAGAAATCGAATGGTGCAAACCGCGTTGCTCTCCGACCAATACTTTTGGCTGTAGCCACAAATGAATAATCAATGATGTCAAGATCACGTGCCCAGCAACGGCTCTTACTCCATGGAAACCAAGGAAATTTGCAATTTTTCAACAGCTGGAGATGCCTGGCCCAATTGCGCATCCTTTGGCACCTTATTGATGTGGGTCAGTGTTCAATTGTACTTTTTACAGCGGATTGTATCAGGTACCTTTTGTTTTTTTTATATACAAATGGTGTGGTTTTTCTACATGTAGATAAAGACATTGAGTTTGTCTTCGACTTAGAAGTAAGACATTTGTTGGGTGAGTTAAATGGGCTTGGCCCAAAGATTTGACGTCGTCTGGGCTACCGAAGGGCACATAACTTATAATGAAAAGTTGAATATAGTAATGACCAGTCGCGATTGTACATAGTTAATGTAGCCGATTTAAATTAGCAAAATGACCAGGCAAAAATCCAAAAGTGGAAAAACTGTTCCAATGCTTCTGGTAAGAGGCTAATCCGACGTATTTTGTGACGAGAAATCGAATGGTGCAAACCGCGTTGCTCTCCGACCAACACTTTTGGCTGTAGCCACAAATGAATAATCAATGATGTCAAGATCACGTGCCCAGCAACGGCTCTTACTCCATGGAAACCAAGGAAATTTGCAATTTTTCAACAGCTGGAGATGCCTGGCCCAATTGCGCATCCTTTGGCACCTTATTGATGTGGGTCAGTGTTCAATTGTACATTTTACAGCGGATTGTATCAAGTACCTTGTGTTTTTTTTATATACAAATGGTGTGGTTTTTCTACATGTAGATAAAGACATTGAGTTTGTCTTCGACTTAGAAGTAAGACATTTGCTGGGTGAGTTAAATGGGCTTGGCCCAAAGATTTGACGTCGTCTGGGCTACCGAAGGGCACATAACTTATAATGAAATGTTGAATATAGTAATGACCAGTCGCGATTGTACATAGTTAATGTAGCCGATTTAAATTAGGAAAAAGACCAGGCAAAAATCCAAAAGTAGAAAAACTGTTCCAATGCTGCTGGTAAGAGGCTAATCCGACGTATTTTGTGACGAGAAATCGAATGGTGCAAACCGCGTTGCTCTCCGACCAACACTTTTGGCTGTAGCCACAAATGAATAATCAATGATGTCAAGATCACGTGCCCAGCAACGGCTCTTACTCCATGGAAACCAAGGAAATTTGCAATTTTTCAACAGCTGGAGATGCCTGGCCCAATTGCGCATCCTTTGGCACCTTATTGATGTGGGTCAGTGTTCAATTGTACTTTTTACAGCGGATTGTATCAAGTACCTTTTGTTTTTTTTATATACAAATGGTGTGGTTTTTCTACATGTAGATAAAGACATTGAGTTTGTCTTCGACTTAGAAGTAAGACATTTGTTGGGTGAGTTAAATGGGCTTGGCCCAAAGATTTGACGTCGTCTGGGCTACCGAAGGGCACATAACTTATAATGAAAAGTTGAATATAGTAATGACCAGTCGCGATTGTACATAGTTAATGTAGCCGATTTAAATTAGCAAAAAGACCAGGCAAAAATCCAAAAGTGGAAAAACTGTTCCAATGCTTCTGGTAAGAGGCTAATCCGACGTATTTTGTGACGAGAAATCGAATGGTGCAAACCGCGTTGCTCTCCGACCAACACTTTTGGCTGTAGCCACAAATGAATAATCAATGATGTCAAGATCACGTGCCCAGCAACGGCTCTTACTCCATGGAAACCAAGGAAATTTGCAATTTTTCAACAGCTGGAGATGCCTGGCCCAATTGCGCATCCTTTGGCACCTTATTGATGTGGGTCAGTGTTCAATTGTACTTTTTACAGCGGATTGTATCAAGTACCTTTTGTTTTTTTTACATACAAATGGTGTGGTTTTTCTACATGTAGTTAAAGACATTGAGTTTGTCTTCGACTTAGAAGTAAGACATTTGTTGGGTGAGTTAAATGGGCTTGGCCCAAAGATTTGACGTCGTCTGGGCTACCGAAGGGCACATAACTTATAATGAAATGTTGAATATAGTAATGACCAGTCGCGATTGTACATAGTTAATGTAGCCGATTTCAATTAGCAAAAGGACCAGGCAAAAATCCAAAAGTGGAAAAACTTATAAAAGCACATAACTTATAATGAAATGTTGAATATAGTAATGACCAGTCGCGATTGTACATAGTTAATGTAGCCGATTTCAATTAGCAAAATGACCAGGCAAAAATCCAAAAGTGGAAAAACTGTTCCAATGCTGCTGGTAAGAGGCTAATCCGACGTATTTTGTGACGAGAAATCGAATGGTGCAAACCGCGTTGCTCTCCGACCAATACTTTTGGCTGTAGCCACAAATGAATAATCAATGATGTCAAGATCACGTGCCCAGCAACGGCTCTTACTCCATGGAAACCAAGGAAATTTGCAATTTTTTAACAGCTGGAGATGCCTGGCCCAATTGCGCATCCTTTGGCACCTTATTGATGTGGGTCAGTGTTCAATTGTACATTTTACAGCGGATTGTATCAAGTACCTTGTGTTTTTTTTATATACAAATGGTGTGGTTTTTCTACATGTAGATAAAGACAATGAGTTTGTCTTCGACTTAGAAGAAAGACATTTGCTGGGTGAGGTAAATGGGCTTGGCCCAAAGATTTGACGTCGTCTGAGCTACCGAAGGGCACATAACTTATAATGAAATGTTGAATATAGTAATGACCAGTCGCGATTGTACATAGTTAATGTAGCCGATTTCAATTAGCAAAAGGACCAGGCAAAAATCCAAAAGTGGAAAAACTCATAAAAGCACATAACTTATAATGAAATGTTGAATATAGTAATGACCAGTCGCGATTGTACATAGTTAATGTAGCCGATTTCAATTAGCAAAATGACCAGGCAAAAATCCAAAAGTAGAAAAACTGTTCCAATGCTGCTGGTAAGAGGCTAATCCGACGTATTTTGTGACGAGAAATCGAATGGTGCAAACCGCGTTGCTCTCCGACCAATACTTTTGGCTGTAGCCACAAATGAATAATCAATGATGTCAAGATCACGTGCCCAGCAACGGCTCTTACTCCATGGAAACCAAGGAAATTTGCAATTTTTCAACAGCTGGAGATGCCTGGCCCAATTGCGCATCCTTTGGCACCTTATTGATGTGGGTCAGTGTTCAATTGTACTTTTTACAGCGGATTGTATCAAGTACCTTTTGTTTTTTTTATATACAAATGGTGTGGTTTTTCTACATGTAGATAAAGACATTGAGTTTGTCTTCGACTTAGAAGTAAGACATTTGTTGGGTGAGTTAAATGGGCTTGGCCCAAAGATTTCACGTCGTCTGGGCTACCGAAGGGCACATAACTTATAATGAAAAGTTGAATATAGTAATGACCAGTCGCGATTGTACATAGTTAATGTAGCCGATTTAAATTAGCAAAAAGACCAGGCAAAAATCCAAAAGTAGAAAAACTGTTCCAATGCTTCTAGTAAGAGGCTAATCCGACGTATTTTGTGACGAGAAATCGAATGGTGCAAACCGCGTTGCTCTCCGACCAACACTTTTGGCTGTAGCCACAAATGAATAATCAATGATGTCAAGATCACGTGCCCAGCAACGGCTCTTACTCCATGGAAACCAAGGAAATTTGCAATTTTTCAACAGCTGGAGATGCCTGGCCCAATTGCGCATCCTTTGGCACCTTATTGATGTGGGTCAGTGTTCAATTGTACATTTTACAGCGGATTGTATCAAGTACCTTGTGTTTTTTTTATATACAAATGGTGTGGTTTTTCTACATGTAGATAAAGACAATGAGTTTGTCTTCGACTTAGAAGAAAGACATTTGCTGGGTGAGGTAAATGGGCTTGGCCCAAAGATTTGACGTCGTCTGAGCTACCGAAGGGCACATAACTTATAATGAAATGTTGAATATAGTAATGACCAGTCGCGATTGTACATAGTTAATGTAGCCGATTTCAATTAGCAAAAGGACCAGGCAAAAATCCAAAAGTGGAAAAACTCATAATAGCACATAACTTATAATGAAATGTTGAATATAGTAATGACCAGTCGCGATTGTACATAGTTAATGTAGCCGATTTCAATTAGCAAAAATGACCAGGCAAAAATCCAAAAGTAGAAAAACTGTTCCAATGCTGCTGGTAACAGGCTAATCCGACGTATTTTGTGACGAGAAATCGAATGGTGCAAACCGCGTTGCTCTCCGACCAATACTTTTGGCTGTAGCCACAAATGAATAATCAATGATGTCAAGATCACGTGCCCAGCAACGGCTCTTACTCCATGGAAACCAAGGAAATTTGCAATTTTTCAACAGCTGGAGATGCCTGGCCCAATTGCGCATCCTTTGGCACCTTATTGATGTGGGTCAGTGTTCAATTGTACTTTTTACAGCGGATTGTATCAAGTACCTTGTGTTTTTTTTATATACAAATGGTGTGGTTTTTCTACATGTAGTTAAAGACATTGAGTTTGTCTTCGACTTAGAAGTAAGACATTTGTTGGGTGAGTTAAATGGGCTTGGCCCAAAGATTTGACGTCGTCTGGGCTACCGAAGGGCACATAACTTATAATGAAAAGTTGAATATAGTAATGACCAGTCGCGATTGTACATAGTTAATGCAGCCGATTTCAATTAGCAAAAAGACCAGGCAAAAATCCAAAAGTGGAAAAACTGTTCCAATGCTGCTGGTAAGAGGCTAATCCGACGTATTTTGTGACGAGAAATCGAATGGTGCAAACCGCGTTGCTCTCCGACCAATACTTTTGGCTGTAGCCACAAATGAATAATCAATGATGTCAAGATCACGTGCCCAGCAACGGCTCTTACTCCATGGAAACCAAGGAAATTTGCAATTTTTCAACAGCTGGAGATGCCTGGCCCAATTGCGCATCCTTTGGCACCTTATTGATGTGGGTCAGTGTTCAATTGTACTTTTTACAGCGGATTGTATCAAGTACCTTTTGTTTTTTTTATATACAAATGGTGTGGTTTTTCTACATGTAGATAAAGACATTGAGTTTGTCTTCGACTTAGAAGTAAGACATTTGTTGGGTGAGTTAAATGGGCTTGGCCCAAAGATTTGACGTCGTCTGGGCTACCGAAGGGCACATAACTTATAATGAAAAGTTGAATATAGTAATGACCAGTCGCGATTGTACATAGTTAATGTAGCCGATTTCAATTCGCAAAAAGACCAGGCAAAAATCCAAAAGTAGAAAAACTGTTCCAATGCTGCTGGTAAGAGGCTAATCCGACGTATTTTGTGACGAGAAATCGAATGGTGCAAACCGCGTTGCTCTCCGACCAATACTTTTGGCTGTAGCCACAAATGAATAATCAATGATGTCAAGATCACGTGCCCAGCAACGGCTCTTACTCCATGGAAACCAAGGAAATTTGCAATTTTTCAACAGCTGGAGATGCCTGGCCCAATTGCGCATCCTTTGGCACCTTATTGATGTGGGTCAGTGTTCAATTGTACTTTTTACAGCGGATTGTATCAAGTACCTTGTGTTTTTTTTATATACAAATGGTGTGGTTTTTCTACATGTAGTTAAAGACATTGAGTTTGTCTTCGACTTAGAAGTAAGACATTTGTTGGGTGAGTTAAATGGGCTTGGCCCAAAGATTTGACGTCGTCTGGGCTACCGAAGGGCACATAACTTATAATGAAAAGTTGAATATAGTAATGACCAGTCGCGATTGTACATAGTTAATGCAGCCGATTTCAATTAGCAAAAAGACCAGGCAAAAATCCAAAAGTGGAAAAACTGTTCCAATGCTGCTGGTAAGAGGCTAATCCGACGTATTTTGTGACGAGAAATCGAATGGTGCAAACCGCGTTGCTCTCCGACCAATACTTTTGGCTGTAGCCACAAATGAATAATCAATGATGTCAAGATCACGTGCCCAGCAACGGCTCTTACTCCATGGAAACCAAGGAAATTTGCAATTTTTCAACAGCTGCAGATGCCTGGCCCAATTGCGCATCCTTTGGCACCTTATTGATGTGGGTCAGTGTTCAATTGTACTTTTTACAGCGGGTTGTATCAAGTACCTTGTGTTTTTTTTATATACAAATGGTGTGGTTTTTCTACATGTAGATAAAGACATTGAGTTTGTCTTCGACTTAGAAGAAAGACATTTGCTGGGTGAGGTAAATGGGCTTGGCCCAAAGATTTGACGTCGTCTGAGCTACCGAAGGGCACATAACTTATAATGAAATGTTGAATATAGTAATGACCAGTCGCGATTGTACATAGTTAATGTAGCCGATTTCAATTAGCAAAAGGACCAGGCAAAAATCCAAAAGTGGAAAAACTCATAAAAGCACATAACTTATAATGAAATGTTGAATATAGTAATGACCAGTCGCGATTGTACATAGTTAATGTAGCCGATTTCAATTAGCAAAATGACCAGGCAAAAATCCAAAAGTAGAAAAACTGTTCCAATGCTGCTGGTAAGAGGCTAATCCGACGTATTTTGTGACGAGAAATCGAATGGTGCAAACCGCGTTGCTCTCCGACCAATACTTTTGGCTGTAGCCACAAATGAATAATCAATGATGTCAAGATCACGTGCCCAGCAACGGCTCTTACTCCATGGAAACCAAGGAAATTTGCAATTTTTTAACAGCTGGAGATGCCTGGCCCAATTGCGCATCCTTTGGCACCTTATTGATGTGGGTCAGTGTTCAATTGTACATTTTACAGCGGATTGTATCAAGTACCTTGTGTTTTTTTTATATACAAATGGTGTGGTTTTTCTACAAGTAGATAAAGACAATGAGTTTGTCTTCGACTTAGAAGAAAGACATTTGCTGGGTGAGGTAAATGGGCTTGGCCCAAAGATTTGACGTCGTCTGAGCTACCGAAGGGCACATAACTTATAATGAAATGTTGAATATAGTAATGACCAGTCGCGATTGTACATAGTTAATGTAGCCGATTTCAATTAGCAAAAGGACCAGGCAAAAATCCAAAAGTGGAAAAACTCATAAAAGCACATAACTTATAATGAAATGTTGAATATAGTAATGACCAGTCGCGATTGTACATAGTTAATGTAGCCGATTTCAATTAGCAAAATGACCAGGCAAAAATCCAAAAGTAGAAAAACTGTTCCAATGCTGCTGGTAAGAGGCTAATCCGACGTATTTTGTGACGAGAAATCGAATGGTGCAAACCGCGTTGCTCTCCGACCAATACTTTTGGCTGTAGCCACAAATGAATAATCAATGATGTCAAGATCACGTGCCCAGCAACGGCTCTCTTACTCCATGGAAACCAAGGAAATTTGCAATTTTTCAACAGCTGGAGATGCCTGGCCCAATTGCGCATCCTTTGGCACCTTATTGATGTGGGTCAGTGTTCAATTGTACTTTTTACAGCGGATTGTATCAAGTACCTTTTGTTTTTTTTATATACAAATGGTGTGGTTTTTCTACATGTAGATAAAGACATTGAGTTTGTCTTCGACTTAGAAGTAAGACATTTGTTGGGTGAGTTAAATGGGCTTGGCCCAAAGATTTGACGTCGTCTGGGCTACCGAAGGGCACATAACTTATAATGAAAAGTTGAATATAGTAATGACCAGTCGCGATTGTACATAGTTAATGTAGCCGATTTAAATTAGCAAAATGACCAGGCAAAAATCCAAAAGTGGAAAAACTGTTCCAATGCTTCTGGTAAGAGGCTAATCCGACGTATTTTGTGACGAGAAATCGAATGGTGCAAACCGCGTTGCTCTCCGACCAACACTTTTGGCTGTAGCCACAAATGAATAATCAATGATGTCAAGATCACGTGCCCAGCAACGGCTCTTACTCCATGGAAACCAAGGAAATTTGCAATTTTTCAACAGCTGGAGATGCCTGGCCCAATTGCGCATCCTTTGGCACCTTATTGATGTGGGTCAGTGTTCAATTGTACATTTTACAGCGGATTGTATCAAGTACCTTGTGTTTGTTTTATATACAAATGGTGTGGTTTTTCTACATGTAGATAAAGACATTGAGTTTGTCTTCGACTTAGAAGTAAGACATTTGCTGGGTGAGTTAAATGGGCTTGGCCCAAAGATTTGACGTCGTCTGGGCTACCGAAGGGCACATAACTTATAATGAAATGTTGAATATAGTAATGACCAGTCGCGATTGTACATAGTTAATGTAGCCGATTTAAATTAGGAAAAAGACCAGGCAAAAATCCAAAAGTAGAAAAACTGTTCCAATGCTGCTGGTAAGAGGCTAATCCGACGTATTTTGTGACGAGAAATCGAATGGTGCAAACCGCGTTGCTCTCCGACAAACACTTTTGGCTGTAGCCACAAATGAATAATCAATGATGTCAAGATCACGTGCCCAGCAACGGCTCTTACTCCATGGAAACCAAGGAAATTTGCAATTTTTCAACAGCTGGAGATGCCTGGCCCAATTGCGCATCCTTTGGCACCTTATTGATGTGGGTCAGTGTTCAATTGTACTTTTTACAGCGGATTGTATCAAGTACCTTTTGTTTTTTTTATATACAAATGGTGTGGTTTTTCTACATGTAGATAAAGACATTGAGTTTGTCTTCGACTTAGAAGTAAGACATTTGTTGGGTGAGTTAAATGGGCTTGGCCCAAAGATTTGACGTCGTCTGGGCTACCGAAGGGCACATAACTTATAATGAAAAGTTGAATATAGTAATGACCAGTCGCGATTGTACATAGTTAATGTAGCCGATTTCAATTAGCAAAAAGACCAGGCAAAAATCCAAAAGTGGAAAAACTGTTCCAATGCTTCTGGTAAGAGGCTAATCCGACGTATTTTGTGACGAGAAATCGAATGGTGCAAACCGCGTTGCTCTCCGACCAACACTTTTGGCTGTAGCCACAAATGAATAATCAATGATGTCAAGATCACGTGCCCAGCAACGGCTCTTACTCCATGGAAACCAAGGAAATTTGCAATTTTTCAACAGCTGGAGATGCCTGGCCCAATTGCGCATCCTTTGGCACCTTATTGATGTGGGTCAGTGTTCAATTGTACTTTTTACAGCGGATTGTATCAAGTACCTTTTGTTTTTTTTACATACAAATGGTGTGGTTTTTCTACATGTAGTTAAAGACATTGAGTTTGTCTTCGACTTAGAAGTAAGACATTTGTTGGGTGAGTTAAATGGGCTTGGCCCAAAGATTTGACGTCGTCTGGGCTACCGAAGGGCACATAACTTATAATGAAATGTTGAATATAGTAATGACCAGTCGCGATTGTACATAGTTAATGTAGCCGATTTCAATTAGCAAAAGGACCAGGCAAAAATCCAAAAGTGGAAAAACTTATAAAAGCACATAACTTATAATGAAATGTTGAATATAGTAATGACCAGTCGCGATTGTACATAGTTAATGTAGCCGATTTCAATTAGCAAAATGACCAGGCAAAAATCCAAAAGTGGAAAAACTGTTCCAATGCTGCTGGTAAGAGGCTAATCCGACGTATTTTGTGACGAGAAATCGAATGGTGCAAACCGCGTTGCTCTCCGACCAATACTTTTGGCTGTAGCCACAAATGAATAATCAATGATGTCAAGATCACGTGCCCAGCAACGGCTCTTACTCCATGGAAACCAAGGAAATTTGCAATTTTTTAACAGCTGGAGATGCCTGGCCCAATTGCGCATCCTTTGGCACCTTATTGATGTGGGTCAGTGTTCAATTGTACATTTTACAGCGGATTGTATCAAGTACCTTGTGTTTTTTTTATATACAAATGGTGTGGTTTTTCTACAAGTAGATAAAGACAATGAGTTTGTCTTCGACTTAGAAGAAAGACATTTGCTGGGTGAGGTAAATGGGCTTGGCCCAAAGATTTGACGTCGTCTGAGCTACCGAAGGGCGCATAACTTATAATGAAATGTTGAATATAGTAATGACCAGTCGCGATTGTACATAGTTAATGTAGCCGATTTCAATTAGCAAAAGGACCAGGCAAAAATCCAAAAGTGGAAAAACTCATAAAAGCACATAACTTATAATGAAATGTTGAATATAGTAATGACCAGTCGCGATTGTACATAGTTAATGTAGCCGATTTCAATTAGCAAAATGACCAGGCAAAAATCCAAAAGTAGAAAAACTGTTCCAATGCTGCTGGTAAGAGGCTAATCCGACGTATTTTGTGACGAGAAATCGAATGGTGCAAACCGCGTTGCTCTCCGACCAATACTTTTGGCTGTAGCCACAAATGAATAATCAATGATGTCAAGATCACGTGCCCAGCAACGGCTCTTACTCCATGGAAACCAAGGAAATTTGCAATTTTTCAACAGCTGGAGATGCCTGGCCCAATTGCGCATCCTTTGGCACCTTATTGATGTGGGTCAGTGTTCAATTGTACTTTTTACAGCGGATTGTATCAAGTACCTTTTGTTTTTTTTATATACAAATGGTGTGGTTTTTCTACATGTAGATAAAGACATTGAGTTTGTCTTCGACTTAGAAGTAAGACATTTGTTGGGTGAGTTAAATGGGCTTGGCCCAAAGATTTGACGTCGTCTGGGCTACCGAAGGGCACATAACTTATAATGAAAAGTTGAATATAGTAATGACCAGTCGCGATTGTACATAGTTAATGTAGCCGATTTAAATTAGCAAAAAGACCAGGCAAAAATCCAAAAGTAGAAAAACTGTTCCAATGCTTCTAGTAAGAGGCTAATCCGACGTATTTTGTGACGAGAAATCGAATGGTGCAAACCGCGTTGCTCTCCGACCAACACTTTTGGCTGTAGCCACAAATGAATAATCAATGATGTCAAGATCACGTGCCCAGCAACGGCTCTTACTCCATGGAAACCAAGGAAATTTGCAATTTTTCAACAGCTGGAGATGCCTGGCCCAATTGCGCATCCTTTGGCACCTTATTGATGTGGGTCAGTGTTCAATTGTACATTTTACAGCGGATTGTATCAAGTACCTTGTGTTTTTTTTATATACAAATGGTGTGGTTTTTCTACATGTAGATAAAGACAATGAGTTTGTCTTCGACTTAGAAGAAAGACATTTGCTGGGTGAGGTAAATGGGCTTGGCCCAAAGATTTGACGTCGTCTGAGCTACCGAAGGGCACATAACTTATAATGAAATGTTGAATATAGTAATGACCAGTCGCGATTGTACATAGTTAATGTAGCCGATTTCAATTAGCAAAAGGACCAGGCAAAAATCCAAAAGTGGAAAAACTCATAATAGCACATAACTTATAATGAAATGTTGAATATAGTAATGACCAGTCGCGATTGTACATAGTTAATGTAGCCGATTTCAATTAGCAAAAATGACCAGGCAAAAATCCAAAAGTAGAAAAACTGTTCCAATGCTGCTGGTAACAGGCTAATCCGACGTATTTTGTGACGAGAAATCGAATGGTGCAAACCGCGTTGCTCTCCGACCAATACTTTTGGCTGTAGCCACAAATGAATAATCAATGATGTCAAGATCACGTGCCCAGCAACGGCTCTTACTCCATGGAAACCAAGGAAATTTGCAATTTTTCAACAGCTGGAGATGCCTGGCCCAATTGCGCATCCTTTGGCACCTTATTGATGTGCGTCAGTGTTCAATTGTACTTTTTACAGCGGATTGTATCAAGTACCTTGTGTTTTTTTTATATACAAATGGTGTGGTTTTTCTACATGTAGATAAAGACATTGAGTTTGTCTTCGACTTAGAAGTAAGACATTTGCTGGGTGAGTTAAATGGGCTTGGCCCAAAGATTTGACGTCGTCTGGGCTACCGAAGGGCACATAACTTATAATGAAATGTTGAATATAGTAATGACCAGTCGCGATTGTACATAGTTAATGTAGCCGATTTAAATTAGCAAAAAGACCAGGCAAAAATCCAAAAGTAGAAAAACTGTTCCAATGCTGCTGGTAAGAGGCTAATCCGACGTATTTTGTGACGAGAAATCGAATGGTGCAAACCGCGTTGCTCTCCGACCAATACTTTTGGCTGTAGCCACAAATGAATAATCAATGATGTCAAGATCACGTGCCCAGCAACGGCTCTTACTCCATGGAAACCAAGGAAATTTGCAATTTTTCAACAGCTGGAGATGCCTGGCCCAATTGCGCATCCTTTGGCACCTTATTGATGTGGGTCAGTGTTCAATTGTACTTTTTACAGCGGATTGTATCAAGTACCTTGTGTTTTTTTTATATACAAATGGTGTGGTTTTTCTACATGTAGATAAAGACATTGAGTTTGTCTTCGACTTAGAAGTAAGACATTTGCTGGGTGAGTTAAATGGGCTTGGCCCAAAGATTTGACGTCGTCTGGGCTACCGAAGGGCACATAACTTATAATGAAATGTTGAATATAGTAATGACCAGTCGCGATTGTACATAGTTAATGTAGCCGATTTAAATTAGCAAAAAGACCAGGCAAAAATCCAAAAGTCGAAAAACTGTTCCAATGCTGCTGGTAAGAGGCTAATCCGACGTATTTTGTGACGAGAAATCGAATGGTGCAAACCGCGTTGCTCTCCGACCAATACTTTTGGCTGTAGCCACAAATGAATAATCAATGATGTCAAGATCACGTGCCCAGCAACGGCTCTTACTCCATGGAAACCAAGGAAATTTGCAATTTTTTAACAGCTGGAGATGCCTGGCCCAATTGCGCATCCTTTGGCACCTTATTGATGTGGGTCAGTGTTCAATTGTACATTTTACAGCGGATTGTATCAAGTACCTTGTGTTTTTTTTATATACAAATGGTGTGGTTTTTCTACAAGTAGATAAAGACAATGAGTTTGTCTTCGACTTAGAAGAAAGACATTTGCTGGGTGAGGTAAATGGGCTTGGCCCAAAGATTTGACGTCGTCTGAGCTACCGAAGGGCACATAACTTATAATGAAATGTTGAATATAGTAATGACCAGTCGCGATTGTACATAGTTAATGTAGCCGATTTCAATTAGCAAAAGGACCAGGCAAAAATCCAAAAGTGGAAAAACTCATAAAAGCACATAACTTATAATGAAATGTTGAATATAGTAATGACCAGTCGCGATTGTACATAGTTAATGTAGCCGATTTCAATTAGCAAAATGACCAGGCAAAAATCCAAAAGTAGAAAAACTGTTCCAATGCTGCTGGTAAGAGGCTAATCCGACGTATTTTGTGACGAGAAATCGAATGGTGCAAACCGCGTTGCTCTCCGACCAATACTTTTGGCTGTAGCCACAAATGAATAATCAATGATGTCAAGATCACGTGCCCAGCAACGGCTCTTACTCCATGGAAACCAAGGAAATTTGCAATTTTTCAACAGCTGGAGATGCCTGGCCCAATTGCGCATCCTTTGGCACCTTATTGATGTGGGTCAGTGTTCAATTGTACTTTTTACAGCGGATTGTATCAAGTACCTTTTGTTTTTTTTATATACAAATGGTGTGGTTTTTCTACATGTAGATAAAGACATTGAGTTTGTCTTCGACTTAGAAGTAAGACATTTGTTGGGTGAGTTAAATGGGCTTGGCCCAAAGATTTGACGTCGTCTGGGCTACCGAAGGGCACATAACTTATAATGAAAAGTTGAATATAGTAATGACCAGTCGCGATTGTACATAGTTAATGTAGCCGATTTAAATTAGCAAAAAGACCAGGCAAAAATCCAAAAGTAGAAAAACTGTTCCAATGCTTCTAGTAAGAGGCTAATCCGACGTATTTTGTGACGAGAAATCGAATGGTGCAAACCGCGTTGCTCTCCGACCAACACTTTTGGCTGTAGCCACAAATGAATAATCAATGATGTCAAGATCACGTGCCCAGCAACGGCTCTTACTCCATGGAAACCAAGGAAATTTGCAATTTTTCAACAGCTGGAGATGCCTGGCCCAATTGCGCATCCTTTGGCACCTTATTGATGTGGGTCAGTGTTCAATTGTACATTTTACAGCGGATTGTATCAAGTACCTTGTGTTTTTTTTATATACAAATGGTGTGGTTTTTCTACATGTAGATAAAGACAATGAGTTTGTCTTCGACTTAGAAGAAAGACATTTGCTGGGTGAGGTAAATGGGCTTGGCCCAAAGATTTGACGTCGTCTGAGCTACCGAAGGGCACATAACTTATAATGAAATGTTGAATATAGTAATGACCAGTCGCGATTGTACATAGTTAATGTAGCCGATTTCAATTAGCAAAAGGACCAGGCAAAAATCCAAAAGTGGAAAAACTCATAATAGCACATAACTTATAATGAAATGTTGAATATAGTAATGACCAGTCGCGATTGTACATAGTTAATGTAGCCGATTTCAATTAGCAAAAATGACCAGGCAAAAATCCAAAAGTAGAAAAACTGTTCCAATGCTGCTGGTAACAGGCTAATCCGACGTATTTTGTGACGAGAAATCGAATGGTGCAAACCGCGTTGCTCTCCGACCAATACTTTTGGCTGTAGCCACAAATGAATAATCAATGATGTCAAGATCACGTGCCCAGCAACGGCTCTTACTCCATGGAAACCAAGGAAATTTGCAATTTTTCAACAGCTGGAGATGCCTGGCCCAATTGCGCATCCTTTGGCACCTTATTGATGTGCGTCAGTGTTCAATTGTACTTTTTACAGCGGATTGTATCAAGTACCTTGTGTTTTTTTTATATACAAATGGTGTGGTTTTTCTACATGTAGATAAAGACATTGAGTTTGTCTTCGACTTAGAAGTAAGACATTTGCTGGGTGAGTTAAATGGGCTTGGCCCAAAGATTTGACGTCGTCTGGGCTACCGAAGGGCACATAACTTATAATGAAATGTTGAATATAGTAATGACCAGTCGCGATTGTACATAGTTAATGTAGCCGATTTAAATTAGCAAAAAGACCAGGCAAAAATCCAAAAGTAGAAAAACTGTTCCAATGCTGCTGGTAAGAGGCTAATCCGACGTATTTTGTGACGAGAAATCGAATGGTGCAAACCGCGTTGCTCTCCGACCAATACTTTTGGCTGTAGCCACAAATGAATAATCAATGATGTCAAGATCACGTGCCCAGCAACGGCTCTTACTCCATGGAAACCAAGGAAATTTGCAATTTTTCAACAGCTGGAGATGCCTGGCCCAATTGCGCATCCTTTGGCACCTTATTGATGTGGGTCAGTGTTCAATTGTACTTTTTACAGCGGATTGTATCAAGTACCTTGTGTTTTTTTTATATACAAATGGTGTGGTTTTTCTACATGTAGATAAAGACATTGAGTTTGTCTTCGACTTAGAAGTAAGACATTTGCTGGGTGAGTTAAATGGGCTTGGCCCAAAGATTTGACGTCGTCTGGGCTACCGAAGGGCACATAACTTATAATGAAATGTTGAATATAGTAATGACCAGTCGCGATTGTACATAGTTAATGTAGCCGATTTAAATTAGCAAAAAGACCAGGCAAAAATCCAAAAGTCGAAAAACTGTTCCAATGCTGCTGGTAAGAGGCTAATCCGACGTATTTTGTGACGAGAAATCGAATGGTGCAAACCGCGTTGCTCTCCGACCAATACTTTTGGCTGTAGCCACAAATGAATAATCAATGATGTCAAGATCACGTGCCCAGCAACGGCTCTTACTCCATGGAAACCAAGGAAATTTGCAATTTTTCAACAGCTGGAGATGCCTGGCCCAATTGCGCATCCTTTGGCACCTTATTGATGTGGGTCAGTGTTCAATTGTACTTTTTACAGCGGATTGTATCAAGTACCTTGTGTTTTTTTTATATACAAATGGTGTGGTTTTTCTACATGTAGATAAAGACATTGAGTTTGTCTTCGACTTAGAAGTAAGACATTTGCTGGGTGAGTTAAATGGGCTTGGCCCAAAGATTTGACGTCGTCTGGGCTACCGAAGGGCACATAACTTATAATGAAAAGTTGAATATAGTAATGACCAGTCGCGATTGTACATAGTTAATGTAGCCGATTTCAATTCGCAAAAAGACCAGGCAAAAATCCAAAAGTAGAAAAACTGTTCCAATGCTGCTGGTATGATGCTAATCCGACGTATTTTGTGACGAGAAATCGAATGGTGCAAACCGCGTTGCTCTCCGACCAATACTTTTGGCTGTAGCCACAAATGAATAATCAATGATGTCAAGATCACGTGCCCAGCAACGGCTCTTACTCCATGGAAACCAAGGAAATTTGCAATTTTTCAACAGCTGGAGATGCCTGGCCCAATTGCGCATCCTTTGGCACCTTATTGATGTGGGTCAGTGTTCAATTGTACTTTTTACAGCGGATTGTATCAAGTACCTTGTGTTTTTTTTATATACAAATGGTGTGGTTTTTCTACATGTAGATAAAGACATTGAGTTTGTCTTCGACTTAGAAGTAAGACATTTGCTGGGTGAGTTAAATGGGCTTGGCCCAAAGATTTGACGTCGTCTGGGCTACCGAAGGGCACATAACTTATAATAAAATGTTGAATATAGTAATGACCAGTCGCGAATGTACATAGTTAATGTAGCCGATTTAAATTAGCAAAAAGACCAGGCAAAAATCCAAAAGTCGAAAAACTGTTCCAATGCTGCTGGTAAGAGGCTAATCCGACGTATTTTGTGACGAGAAATCGAATGGTGCAAACCGCGTTGCTCTCCGACCAATACTTTTGGCTGTAGCCACAAATGAATAATCAATGATGTCAAGATCACGTGCCCAGCAACGGCTCTTACTCCATGGAAACCAAGGAAATTTGCAATTTTTCAACAGCTGGAGATGCCTGGCCCAATTGCGCATCCTTTGGCATCTTATTGATGTGGGTCAGTGTTCAATTGTACTTTTTACAGCGGATTGTATCAAGTACCTTGTGTTTTTTTTATATACAAATGGTGTGGTTTTTCTACATGTAGATAAAGACATTGAGTTTGTCTTCGACTTAGAAGTAAGACATTTGCTGGGTGAGTTAAATGGGCTTGGCCCAAAGATTTGACGTCGTCTGGGCTACCGAAGGGCACATAACTTATAATGAAATGTTGAATATAGTAATGACCAGTCGCGATTGTACATAGTTAATGTAGCCGATTTCAATTAGCAAAAAGACCAGGCAAAAATCCAAAAGTGGAAAAACTGTTCCAATGCTACTGGTAAGAGGCTAATCCGACGTATTTTGTGACGAGAAATCGAATGGTGCAAAGCGCGTTGCTCTCCGACCAATACTTTTGGCTGTAGCCACAAATGAATAATCAATGATGTCAAGATCACGTGCCCAGCAACGGCTCTTACTCCATGGAAACCAAGGAAATTTGCAATTTTTCAACAGCTGGAGATGCCTGGCCCAATTGCGCATCCTTTGGCACCTTATTGATGTGGGTCAGTGTTCAATTGTACTTTTTACAGCGGATTGTATCAAGTACCTTGTGTTTTTTTTATATACAAATGGTGTGGTTTTTCTACATGTAGATAAAGACATTGAGTTTGTCTTCGACTTAGAAGTAAGACATTTGCTGGGTGAGTTAAATGGGCTTGGCCCAAAGATTTGACGTCGTCTGGGCTACCGAAGGGCACATAACTTATAATGAAAAGTTGAATATAGTAATGACCAGTCGCGATTGTACATAGTTAATGTAGCCGATTTCAATTCGCAAAAAGACCAGGCAAAAATCCAAAAGTAGAAAAACTGTTCCAATGCTGCTGGTATGATGCTAATCCGACGTATTTTGTGACGAGAAATCGAATGGTGCAAACCGCGTTGCTCTCCGACCAATACTTTTGGCTGTAGCCACAAATGAATAATCAATGATGTCAAGATCACGTGCCCAGCAACGGCTCTTACTCCATGGAAACCAAGGAAATTTGCAATTTTTCAACAGCTGGAGATGCCTGGCCCAATTGCGCATCCTTTGGCACCTTATTGATGTGGGTCAGTGTTCAATTGTACTTTTTACAGCGGATTGTATCAAGTACCTTGTGTTTTTTTTATATACAAATGGTGTGGTTTTTCTACATGTAGATAAAGACATTGAGTTTGTCTTCGACTTAGAAGTAAGACATTTGCTGGGTGAGTTAAATGGGCTTGGCCCAAAGATTTGACGTCGTCTGGGCTACCGAAGGGCACATAACTTATAATAAAATGTTGAATATAGTAATGACAAGTCGCGAATGTACATAGTTAATGTAGCCGATTTAAATTAGCAAAAAGACCAGGCAAAAATCCAAAAGTCGAAAAACTGTTCCAATGCTGCTGGTAAGAGGCTAATCCGACGTATTTTGTGACGAGAAATCGAATGGTGCAAACCGCGTTGCTCTCCGACCAATACTTTTGGCTGTAGCCACAAATGAATAATCAATGATGTCAAGATCACGTGCCCAGCAACGGCTCTTACTCCATGGAAACCAAGGAAATTTGCAATTTTTCAACAGCTGGAGATGCCTGGCCCAATTGCGCATCCTTTGGCATCTTATTGATGTGGGTCAGTGTTCAATTGTACTTTTTACAGCGGATTGTATCAAGTACCTTGTGTTTTTTTTATATACAAATGGTGTGGTTTTTCTACATGTAGATAAAGACATTGAGTTTGTCTTCGACTTAGAAGTAAGACATTTGCTGGGTGAGTTAAATGGGCTTGGCCCAAAGATTTGACGTCGTCTGGGCTACCGAAGGGCACATAACTTATAATGAAATGTTGAATATAGTAATGACCAGTCGCGATTGTACATAGTTAATGTAGCCGATTTCAATTAGCAAAAAGACCAGGCAAAAATCCAAAAGTGGAAAAACTGTTCCAATGCTGCTGGTAAGAGGCTAATCCGACGTATTTTGTGACGAGAAATCGAATGGTGCAAAGCGCGTTGCTCTCCGACCAATACTTTTGGCTGTAGCCACAAATGAATAATCAATGATGTCAAGATCACGTGCCCAGCAACGGCTCTTACTCCATGGAAACCAAGGAAATTTGCAATTTTTCAACAGCTGGAGATGCCTGGCCCAATTGCGCATCCTTTGGCACCTTATTGATGTGGGTCAGTGTTCAATTGTACTTTTTACAGCGGATTGTATCAAGTACCTTGTGTTTTTTTTATATACAAATGGTGTGGTTTTTCTACATGTAGATAAAGACATTGAGTTTGTCTTCGACTTAGAAGTAAGACATTTGCTGGGTGAGTTAAATGGGCTTGGCCCAAAGATTTGACGTCGTCTGGGCTACCGAAGGGCACATAACTTATAATGAAATGTTGAATATAGTAATGACCAGTCGCGATTGTACATAGTTAATGTAGCCGATTTAAATTAGCAAAATGACCAGGCAAAAATCCAAAAGTGGAAAAACTGTTCCAATGCTGCTGGTAAGAGGCTAATCCGACGTATTTTGTGACGAGAAATCGAATGGTGCAAACCGCGTTGCTCTCCGACCAATACTTTTGGCTGTAGCCACAAATGAATAATCAATGATGTCAAGATCACGTGCCCAGCAACGGCTCTTACTCCATGGAAACCAAGGAAATTTGCAATTTTTCAACAGCTGGAGATGCCTGGCCCAATTGCGCATCCTTTGGCACCTTATTGATGTGGGTCAGTGTTCAATTGTACTTTTTACAGCGGATTGTATCAAGTACCTTGTGTTTTTTTTATATACAAATGGTGTGGTTTTTCTACATGTAGATAAAGACATTGAGTTTGTCTTCGACTTAGAAGTAAGACATTTCCTGGGTGAGTTAAATGGGCTTGGCCCAAAGATTTGACGTCGTCTGGGCTACCGAAGGGCACATAACTTATAATGAAAAGTTGAATATAGTAATGACCAGTCGCGATTGTACATAGTTAATGTAGCCGATTTCAATTCGCAAAAAGACCAGGCAAAAATCCAAAAGTAGAAAAACTGTTCCAATGCTGCTGGTAAGAGGCTAATCCGACGTATTTTGTGACGAGAAATCGAATGGTGCAAACCGCGTTGCTATCCGACCAATACTTTTGGCTGTAGCCACAAATGAATAATCAATGATGTCAAGATCACGTGCCCAGCAACGGCTCTTACTCCATGGAAACCAAGGAAATTTGCAATTTTTCAACAGCTGGAGATGCCTGGCCCAATTGCGCATCCTTTGGCACCTTATTGATGTGGGTCAGTGTTCAATTGTACTTTTTACAGCGGATTGTATCAAGTACCTTGTGTTTTTTTATATACAAATGGTGTGGTTTTTCTACATGTAGATAAAGACATTGAGTTTGTCTTCGACTTAGAAGTAAGACATTTGCTGGGTGAGTTAAATGGGCTTGGCCCAAAGATTTGACGTCGTCTGGGCTACCGAAGGGCACATAACTTATAATGAAATGTTGAATATAGTAATGACCAGTCGCGATTGTACATAGTTAATGTAGCCGATTTCAATTAGCAAAAAGACCAGGCAAAAATCCAAAAGTCGAAAAACTGTTCCAATGCTACTGGTAAGAGGCTAATCCGACGTATTTTGTGACGAGAAATCGAATGGTGCAAACCGCGTTGCTCTCCGACCAATACTTTTGGCTGTAGCCACAAATGAATAATCAATGATGTCAAGATCACGTGCCCAGCAACGGCTCTTACTCCATGGAAACCAAGGAAATTTGCAATTTTTCAACAGCTGGAGATGCCTGGCCCAATTGCGCATCCTTTGGCACCTTATTGATGTGGGTCAGTGTTCAATTGTACTTTTTACAGCGGATTGTATCAAGTACCTTTTGTTTTTTTTACATACAAATGGTGTGGTTTTTCTACATGTAGTTAAAGACATTGAGTTTGTCTTCGACTTAGAAGTAAGACATTTGTTGGGTGAGTTAAATGGGCTTGGCCCAAAGATTTGACGTCGTCTGGGCTACCGAAGGGCACATAACTTATAATGAAATGTTGAATATAGTAATGACCAGTCGCGATTGTACATAGTTAATGTAGCCGATTTCAATTAGCAAAAGGACCAGGCAAAAATCCAAAAGTGGAAAAACTTATAAAAGCACATAACTTATAATGAAATGTTGAATATAGTAATGACCAGTCGCGATTGTACATAGTTAATGTAGCCGATTTCAATTAGCAAAATGACCAGGCAAAAATCCAAAAGTGGAAAAACTGCTCCAATGCTGCTGGTAAGAGGCTAATCCGACGTATTTTGTAACGAGAAATCGAATGGTGCAAACCGCGTTGCTCTCCGACCAATACTTTTGGCTGTAGCCACAAATGAATAATCAATGATGTCAAGATCACGTGCCCAGCAACGGCTCTTACTCCATGGAAACCAAGGAAATTTGCAAATTTTTAACAGCTGGAGATGCCTGGCCCAATTGCGCATCCTTTGGCACCTTATTGATGTGGGTCAGTGTTCAATTGTACATTTTACAGCGGATTGTATCAAGTACCTTGTGTTTTTTTTATATACAAATGGTGTGGTTTTTCTACAAGTAGATAAAGACAATGAGTTTGTCTTCGACTTAGAAGAAAGACATTTGCTGGGTGAGGTAAATGGGCTTGGCCCAAAGATTTGACGTCGTCTGAGCTACCGAAGGGCACATAACTTATAATGAAATGTTGAATATAGTAATGACCAGTCGCGATTGTACATAGTTAATGTAGCCGATTTCAATTAGCAAAAGGACCAGGCAAAAATCCAAAAGTGGAAAAACTCATAAAAGCACATAACTTATAATGAAATGTTGAATATAGTAATGACCAGTCGCGATTGTACATAGTTTATGTAGCCGATTTCAATTAGCAAAATGACCAGGCAAAAATCCAAAAGTAGAAAAACTGTTCCAATGCTGCTGGTAAGAGGCTAATCCGACGTATTTTGTGACGAGAAATCGAATGGTGCAAACCGCGTTGCTCTCCGACCAATACTTTTGGCTGTAGCCACAAATGAATAATCAATGATGTCAAGATCACGTGCCCAGCAACGGCTCTTACTCCATGGAAACCAAGGAAATTTGCAATTTTTCAACAGCTGGAGATGCCTGGCCCAATTGCGCATCCTTTGGCACCTTATTGATGTGGGTCAGTGTTCAATTGTACTTTTTACAGCGGATTGTATCAAGTACCTTTTGTTTTTTTTATATACAAATGGTGTGGTTTTTCTACATGTAGATAAAGACATTGAGTTTGTCTTCGACTTAGAAGTAAGACATTTGTTGGGTGAGTTAAATGGGCTTGGCCCAAAGATTTGACGTCGTCTGGGCTACCGAAGGGCACATAACTTATAATGAAAAGTTGAATATAGTAATGACCAGTCGCGATTGTACATAGTTAATGTAGCCGATTTAAATTAGCAAAAAGACCAGGCAAAAATCCAAAAGTGGAAAAACTGTTCCAATGCTGCTAGTAAGAGGCTAATCCGACGTATTTTGTGACGAGAAATCGAATGGTGCAAACCGCGTTGCTCTCCGACCAACACTTTTGGCTGTAGCCACAAATGAATAATCAATGATGTCAAGATCACGTGCCCAGCAACGGCTCTTACTCCATGGAAACCAAGGAAATTTGCAATTTTTCAACAGCTGGAGATGCCTGGCCCAATTGCGCATCCTTTGGCACCTTATTGATGTGGGTCAGTGTTCAATTGTACATTTTACAGCGGATTGTATCAAGTACCTTGTGTTTTTTTTATATACAAATGGTGTGGTTTTTCTACATGTAGATAAAGACAATGAGTTTGTCTTCGACTTAGAAGAAAGACATTTGCTGGGTGAGGTAAATGGGCTTGGCCCAAAGATTTGACGTCGTCTGAGCTACCGAAGGGCACATAACTTATAATGAAATGTTGAATATAGTAATGACCAGTCGCGATTGTACATAGTTAATGTAGCCGATTTCAATTAGCAAAAGGACCAGGCAAAAATCCAAAAGTGGAAAAACTCATAATAGCACATAACTTATAATGAAATGTTGAATATAGTAATGACCAGTCGCGATTGTACATAGTTAATGTAGCCGATTTCAATTAGCAAAATGACCAGGCAAAAATCCAAAAGTAGAAAAACTGTTCCAATGCTGCTGGTAACAGGCTAATCCGACGTATTTTGTGACGAGAAATCGAATGGTGCAAACCGCGTTGCTCTCCGACCAATACTTTTGGCTGTAGCCACAAATGAATAATCAATGATGTCAAGATCACATGCCCAGCAACGGCTCTTACTCCATGGAAACCAAGGAAATTTGCAATTTTTCAACAGCTGGAGATGCCTGGCCCAATTGCGCATCCTTTGGCACCTTATTGATGTGGGTCAGTGTTCAATTGTACTTTTTACAGCGGATTGTATCAAGTACCTTGTGTTTTTTTTATATACAAATGGTGTGGTTTTTCTACATGTAGATAAAGACATTGAGTTTGTCTTCGACTTAGAAGTAAGACATTTGCTGGGTGAGTTAAATGGGCTTGGCCCAAAGATTTGACGTCGTCTGGGCTACCGAAGGGCACATAACTTATAATGAAATGTTGAATATAGTAATGACCAGTCGCGATTGTACATAGTTAATGCAGCCGATTTCAATTAGCAAAAAGACCAGGCAAAAATCCAAAAGTATAAAAACTGTTCCAATGCTGCTGGTAAGAAGCTAATCCGACGTATTTTGTGACGAGAAATCGAATGGTGCAAACCGCGTTGCTCTCCGACCAATACTTTTGGCTGTAGCCACAAATGAATAATCAATGATGTCAAGATCACGTGCCCAGCAACGGCTCTTACTCCATGGAAACCAAGGAAATTTGCAATTTTTCAACAGCTGGAGATGCCTGGCCCAATTGCGCATCCTTTGGCACCTTATTGATGTGGGTCAGTGTTCAATTGTACTTTTTACAGCGGATTGTATCAAGTACCTTGTGTTTTTTTTATATACAAATGGTGTGGTTTTTCTACATGCAGATAAAGACATTGAGTTTGTCTTCGACTTAGAAGTAAGACATTTGCTGGGTGAGTTAAATGGGCTTGGCCCAAAGATTTGACGTCGTCTGGGCTACCGAAGGGCACATAACTTATAATGAAATGTTGAATATAGTAATGACCAGTCGCGATTGTACATAGTTAATGTAGCCGATTTCAATTAGCAAAAAGACCGGGCAAAAATCCAAAAGTGGAAAAACTGTTCCAATGCTGCTGGTAAGAGGCTAATCCGACGTATTTTGTGACGAGAAATCGAATGGTGCAAACCGCGTTGCTCTCCGACCAATACTTTTGGCTGTAGCCACAAATGAATAATCAATGATGTCAAGATCACGTGCCCAGCAACGGCTCTTACTCCACGGAAACCAAGGAAATTTGCAATTTTTCAACAGCTGGAGATGCCTGGCCCAATTGCGCATCCTTTGGCACCTTATTGATGTGGGTCAGTGTTCAATTGTACTTTTTACAGCGGGTTGTATCAAGTACCTTGTGTTTTTTTTATATACAAATGGTGTGGTTTTTCTACATGTAGATAAAGACATTGAGTTTGTCTTCGACTTAGAAAAAAGACATTTGCTGGGTGAGGTAAATGGGCTTGGCCCAAAGATTTGACGTCGTCTGAGCTACCGAAGGGCACATAACTTATAATGAAATGTTGAATATAGTAATGACCAGTCGCGATTGTACATAGTTAATGTAGCCGATTTCAATTAGCAAAATGACCAGGCAAAAATCCAAAAGTGGAAAAACTGTTCCAATGCTGCTGGTAAGAGGCTAATCCGACGTACTTTGTGACGAGAAATCGAATGGTGCAAACCGCGTTGCTCTCCGACCAATACTTTTGGCTGTAGCCACAAATGAATAATCAATGATGTCAAGATCACGTGCCCAGCAACGGCTCTTACTCCATGGAAACCAAGGAAATTTGCAATTTTTCAACAGCTGGAGATGCCTGGCCCAATTGCGCATCCTTTGGCACCTTATTGATGTGGGTCAGTGTTCAATTGTACTTTTTACAGCGGATTGTATCAAGTACCTTGTGTTTTTTTTATATACAAAGGGTGTGGTTTTTCTACATGTAGATAAAGACATTGAGTTTGTCTTCGACTTAGAAGTAAGACATTTGCTGGGTGAGTTAAATGGGCTTGGCCCAAAGATTTGACGTCGTCTGGGCTACCGAAGGGCACATAACTTATAATGAAATGTTGAATATAGTAATGACCAGTCGCGATTGTACATAGTTAATGTAGTCGATTTCAATTAGCAAAATGACCAGGCAAAAACCCAAAAGTGGAAAAACTGTTCCAATGCTGCTGGTAAGAGGCTAATCCGACGTATTTTGTGACGAGAAATCGAATGGTGCAAACCGCGTTGCTCTCCGACCAATACTTTTGGCTGTGGCCACAAATGAATAATCAATGATGTCAAGATCACGTGCCCAGCAACGGCTCTTACTCCATGGAAACCAAGGAAATTTGCAATTTTTCAACAGCTGGAGATGCCTGGCCCAATTGCGCATCCTTTGGCACCTTATTGATGTGGGTCAGTGTTCAATTGTACTTTTTACAGCGGATTGTATCAAGTACCTTTTGTTTTTTTTATATACAAATGGTGTGGTTTTTCTACATGTAGATAAAGACATTGAGTTTGTCTTCGACTTAGAAGTAAGACATTTGTTGGGTGAGTTAAATGGGCTTGGCCCAAAGATTTGACGTCGTCTGGGCTACCGAAGGGCACATAACTTATAATGAAAAGTTGAATATAGTAATGACCAGTCGCGATTGTACATAGTTAATGTAGCCGATTTAAATTAGCAAAATGACCAGGCAAAAATCCAAAAGTGGAAAAACTGTTCCAATGCTTCTGGTAAGAGGCTAATCCGACGTATTTTGTGACGAGAAATCGAATGGTGCAAACCGCGTTGCTCTCCGACCAATACTTTTGGCTGTAGCCACAAATGAATAATCAATGATGTCAAGATCACGTGCCCAGCAACGGCTCTTACTCCATGGAAACCAAGGAAATTTGCAATTTTTCAACAGCTGGAGATGCCTGGCCCAATTGCGCATCCTTTGGCACCTTATTGATGTGGGTCAGTGTTCAATTGTACATTTTACAGCGGATTGTATCAAGTACCTTGTGTTTTTTTTATATACAAATGGTGTGGTTTTTCTACATGTAGATAAAGACAATGAGTTTGTCTTCGACTTAGAAGAAAGACATTTGCTGGGTGAGGTAAATGGGCTTGGCCCAAAGATTTGACGTCGTCTGAGCTACCGAAGGGCACATAACTTATAATGAAATGTTGAATATAGTAATGACCAGTCGCGATTGTACATAGTTAATGTAGCCGATTTCAATTAGCAAAAGGACCAGGCAAAAATCCAAAAGTGGAAAAACTCATAAAAGCACATAACTTATAATGAAATGTTGAATATAGTAATGACCAGTCGCGATTGTACATAGTTAATGTAGCCGATTTCAATTAGCAAAATGACCAGGCAAAAATCCAAAAGTGGAAAAACTGTTCCAATGCTGCTGGTAAGAGGCTAATCCGACGTATTTTGTGACGAGAAATCGAATGGTGTAAACCGCGTTGCTCTCCGACCAATACTTTTGGCTGTAGCCACAAATGAATAATCAATGATGTCAAGATCACGTGCCCAGCAACGGCTCTTACTCCATGGAAACCAAGGAAATTTGCAATTTTTCAACAGCTGGAGATGCCTGGCCCAATTGCGCATCCTTTGGCACCTTATTGATGTGGGTCAGTGTTCAATTGTACTTTTTACAGCGGATTGTATCAAGTACCTTGTGTTTTTTTTATATACAAAGGGTGTGGTTTTTCTACATGTAGATAAAGACATTGAGTTTGTCTTCGACTTAGAAGTAAGACATTTGCTGGGTGAGTTAAATGGGCTTGGCCCAAAGATTTGACGTCGTCTGGGCTACCGAAGGGCACATAACTTATAATGAAATGTTGAATATAGTAATGACCAGTCGCGATTGTACATAGTTAATGTAGCCGATTTCAATTAGCAAAATGACCAGGCAAAAATCCAAAAGTGGAAAAACTGTTCCAATGCTGCTGGTAAGAGGCTAATCCGACGTATTTTGTGACGAGAAATCGAATGGTGCAAACCGCGTTGCTCTCCGACCAATACTTTTGGCTGTAGCCACAAATGAATAATCAATGATGTCAAGATCACGTGCCCAGCAACGGCTCTTACTCCATGGAAACCAAGGAAATTTGCAATTTTTCAACAGCTGGAGATGCCTGGCCCAATTGCGCATCCTTTGGCACCTTATTGATGTGGGTCAGTGTTCAATTGTACTTTTTACAGCGGATTGTATCAAGTACCTTGTGTTTTTTTTATATACAAAGGGTGTGGTTTTTCTACATGTAGATAAAGACATTGAGTTTGTCTTCGACTTAGAAGTAAGACATTTGCTGGGTGAGTTAAATGGGCTTGGCCCAAAGATTTGACGTCGTCTGGGCTACCGAAGGGCACATAACTTATAATGAAATGTTGAATATAGTAATGACCAGTCGCGATTGTACATAGTTAATGTAGCCGATTTCAATTAGCAAAATGACCAGGCAAAAACCCAAAAGTGGAAAAACTGTTCCAATGCTGCTGGTAAGAGGCTAATCCGACGTATTTTGTGACGAGAAATCGAATGGTACAAACCGCGTTGCTCTCCGACCAATACTTTTGGCTGTGGCCACAAATGAATAATCAATGATGTCAAGATCACGTGCCCAGCAACGGCTCTTACTCCATGGAAACCAAGGAAATTTGCAATTTTTCAACAGCTGGAGATGCCTGGCCCAATTGCGCATCCTTTGGCACCTTATTGATGTGGGTCAGTGTTCAATTGTACTTTTTACAGCGGATTGTATCAAGTACCTTTTGTTTTTTTTATATACAAATGGTGTGGTTTTTCTACATGTAGATAAAGACATTGAGTTTGTCTTCGACTTAGAAGTAAGACATTTGTTGGGTGAGTTAAATGGGCTTGGCCCAAAGATTTGACGTCGTCTGGGCTACCGAAGGGCACATAACTTATAATGAAAAGTTAAATATAGTAATGACCAGTCGCGATTGTACATAGTTAATGTAGCCGATTTAAATTAGCAAAATGACCAGGCAAAAATCCAAAAGTGGAAAAACTGTTCCAATGCTTCTGGTAAGAGGCTAATCCGACGTATTTTGTGACGAGAAATCGAATGGTGCAAACCGCGTTGCTCTCCGACCAATACTTTTGGCTGTAGCCACAAATGAATAATCAATGATGTCAAGATCACGTGCCCAGCAACGGCTCTTACTCCATGGAAACCAAGGAAATTTGCAATTTTTCAACAGCTGGAGATGCCTGGCCCAATTGCGCATCCTTTGGCACCTTATTGATGTGGGTCAGTGTTCAATTGTACATTTTACAGCGGATTGTATCAAGTACCTTGTGTTTTTTTTATATACAAATGGTGTGGTTTTTCTACATGTAGATAAAGACAATGAGTTTGTCTTCGACTTAGAAGAAAGACATTTGCTGGGTGAGGTAAATGGGCTTGGCCCAAAGATTTGACGTCGTCTGAGCTACCGAAGGGCACATAACTTATAATGAAATGTTGAATATAGTAATGACCAGTCGCGATTGTACATAGTTAATGTAGCCGATTTCAATTAGCAAAAGGACCAGGCAAAAATCCAAAAGTGGAAAAACTCATAAAAGCACATAACTTATAATGAAATGTTGAATATAGTAATGACCAGTCGCGATTGTACATAGTTAATGTAGCCGATTTCAATTAGCAAAATGACCAGGCAAAAATCCAAAAGTGGAAAAACTGTTCCAATGCTGCTGGTAAGAGGCTAATCCGACGTATTTTGTGACGAGAAATCGAATGGTGTAAACCGCGTTGCTCTCCGACCAATACTTTTGGCTGTAGCCACAAATGAATAATCAATGATGTCAAGATCACGTGCCCAGCAACGGCTCTTACTCCATGGAAACCAAGGAAATTTGCAATTTTTCAACAGCTGGAGATGCCTGGCCCAATTGCGCATCCTTTGGCACCTTATTGATGTGGGTCAGTGTTCAATTGTACATTTTACAGCGGATTGTATCAAGTACCTTGTGTTTTTTTTATATACAAATGGTGTGGTTTTTCTACATGTAGATAAAGACAATGAGTTTGTCTTCGACTTAGAAGAAAGACATTTGCTGGGTGAGGTAAATGGGCTTGGCCCAAAGATTTGACGTCGTCTGAGCTACCGAAGGGCACATAACTTATAATGAAATGTTGAATATAGTAATGACCAGTCGCGATTGTACATAGTTAATGTAGCCGATTTCAATTAGCAAAATGACCAGGCAAAAATCCAAAAGTGGAAAAACTCATAAAAGCACATAACTTATAATGAAATGTTGAATATAGTAATGACCAGTCGCGATTGTACATAGTTAATGTAGCCGATTTCAATTAGCAAAATGACCAGGCAAAAATCCAAAAGTGGAAAAACTGTTCCAATGCTGCTGGTAAGAGGCTAATCCGACGTATTTTGTGACGAGAAATCGAATGGTGTAAACCGCGTTGCTCTCCGACCAATACTTTTGGCTGTAGCCACAAATGAATAATCAATGATGTCAAGATCACGTGCCCAGCAACGGCTCTTACTCCATGGAAACCAAGGAAATTTGCAATTTTTCAACAGCTGGAGATGCCTGGCCCAATTGCGCATCCTTTGGCACCTTATTGATGTGGGTCAGTGTTCAATTGTACTTTTTACAGCGGATTGTATCAAGTACCTTGTGTTTTTTTTATATACAAAGGGTGTGGTTTTTCTACATGTAGATAAAGACATTGAGTTTGTCTTCGACTTAGAAGTAAGACATTTGCTGGGTGAGTTAAATGGGCTTGGCCCAAAGATTTGACGTCGTCTGGGCTACCGAAGGGCACATAACTTATAATGAAATGTTGAATATAGTAATGACCAGTCGCGATTGTACATAGTTAATGTAGCCGATTTCAATTAGCAAAATGACCAGGCAAAAATCCAAAAGTGGAAAAACTGTTCCAATGCTGCTGGTAAGAGGCTAATCCGACGTATTTTGTGACGAGAAATCGAATGGTGCAAACCGCGTTGCTCTCCGACCAATACTTTTGGCTGTAGCCACAAATGAATAATCAATGATGTCAAGATCACGTGCCCAGCAACGGCTCTTACTCCATGGAAACCAAGGAAATTTGCAATTTTTCAACAGCTGGAGATGCCTGGCCCAATTGCGCATCCTTTGGCACCTTATTGATGTGGGTCAGTGTTCAATTGTACTTTTTACAGCGGATTGTATCAAGTACCTTGTGTTTTTTTTATATACAAAGGGTGTGGTTTTTCTACATGTAGATAAAGACATTGAGTTTGTCTTCGACTTAGAAGTAAGACATTTGCTGGGTGAGTTAAATGGGCTTGGCCCAAAGATTTGACGTCGTCTGGGCTACCGAAGGGCACATAACTTATAATGAAATGTTGAATATAGTAATGACCAGTCGCGATTGTACATAGTTAATGTAGCCGATTTCAATTAGCAAAATGACCAGGCAAAAACCCAAAAGTGGAAAAACTGTTCCAATGCTGCTGGTAAGAGGCTAATCCGACGTATTTTGTGACGAGAAATCGAATGGTGCAAACCGCGTTGCTCTCCGACCAATACTTTTGGCTGTGGCCACAAATGAATAATCAATGATGTCAAGATCACGTGCCCAGCAACGGCTCTTACTCCATGGAAACCAAGGAAATTTGCAATTTTTCAACAGCTGGAGATGCCTGGCCCAATTGCGCATCCTTTGGCACCTTATTGATGTGGGTCAGTGTTCAATTGTACATTTTACAGCGGATTGTATCAAGTACCTTTTGTTTTTTTTATATACAAATGGTGTGGTTTTTCTACATGTAGATAAAGACATTGAGTTTGTCTTCGACTTAGAAGTAAGACATTTGTTGGGTGAGTTAAATGGGCTTGGCCCAAAGATTTGACGTCGTCTGGGCTACCGAAGGGCACATAACTTATAATGAAAAGTTGAATATAGTAATGACCAGTCGCGATTGTACATAGTTAATGTAGCCGATTTAAATTAGCAAAATGACCAGGCAAAAATCCAAAAGTGGAAAAACTGTTCCAATGCTTCTGGTAAGAGGCTAATCCGACGTATTTTGTGACGAGAAATCGAATGGTGCAAACCGCGTTGCTCTCCGACCAATACTTTTGGCTGTAGCCACAAATGAATAATCAATGATGTCAAGATCACGTGCCCAGCAACGGCTCTTACTCCATGGAAACCAAGGAAATTTGCAATTTTTCAACAGCTGGAGATGCCTGGCCCAATTGCGCATCCTTTGGCACCTTATTGATGTGGGTCAGTGTTCAATTGTACATTTTACAGCGGATTGTATCAAGTACCTTGTGTTTTTTTTATATACAAATGGTGTGGTTTTTCTACATGTAGATAAAGACAATGAGTTTGTCTTCGACTTAGAAGAAAGACATTTGCTGGGTGAGGTAAATGGGCTTGGCCCAAAGATTTGACGTCGTCTGAGCTACCGAAGGGCACATAACTTATAATGAAATGTTGAATATAGTAATGACCAGTCGCGATTGTACATAGTTAATGTAGCCGATTTCAATTAGCAAAAGGACCAGGCAAAAATCCAAAAGTGGAAAAACTCATAAAAGCACATAACTTATAATGAAATGTTGAATATAGTAATGACCAGTCGCGATTGTACATAGTTAATGTAGCCGATTTCAATTAGCAAAATGACCAGGCAAAAATCCAAAAGTGGAAAAACTGTTCCAATGCTGCTGGTAAGAGGCTAATCCGACGTATTTTGTGACGAGAAATCGAATGGTGTAAACCGCGTTGCTCTCCGACCAATACTTTTGGCTGTAGCCACAAATGAATAATCAATGATGTCAAGATCACGTGCCCAGCAACGGCTCTTACTCCATGGAAACCAAGGAAATTTGCAATTTTTCAACAGCTGGAGATGCCTGGCCCAATTGCGCATCCTTTGGCACCTTATTGATGTGGGTCAGTGTTCAATTGTACTTTTTACAGCGGATTGTATCAAGTACCTTGTGTTTTTTTTATATACAAAGGGTGTGGTTTTTCTACATGTAGATAAAGACATTGAGTTTGTCTTCGACTTAGAAGTAAGACATTTGCTGGGTGAGTTAAATGGGCTTGGCCCAAAGATTTGACGTCGTCTGGGCTACCGAAGGGCACATAACTTATAATGAAATGTTGAATATAGTAATGACCAGTCGCGATTGTACATAGTTAATGTAGCCGATTTCAATTAGCAAAATGACCAGGCAAAAATCCAAAAGTGGAAAAACTGTTCCAATGCTGCTGGTAAGAGGCTAATCCGACGTATTTTGTGACGAGAAATCGAATGGTGCAAACCGCGTTGCTCTCCGACCAATACTTTTGGCTGTAGCCACAAATGAATAATCAATGATGTCAAGATCACGTGCCCAGCAACGGCTCTTACTCCATGGAAACCAAGGAAATTTGCAATTTTTCAACAGCTGGAGATGCCTGGCCCTATTGCGCATCCTTTGGCACCTTATTGATGTGGGTCAGTGTTCAATTGTACATTTTACAGCGGATTGTATCAAGTACCTTGTGTTTTTTTTATATACAAATGGTGTGGTTTTTCTACATGTAGATAAAGACAATGAGTTTGTCTTCGACTTAGAAGAAAGACATTTGCTGGGTGAGGTAAATGGGCTTGGCCCAAAGATTTGACGTCGTCTGAGCTACCGAAGGGCACATAACTTATAATGAAATGTTAAATATAGTAATGACCAGTCGCGATTGTACATAGTTAATGTAGCCGATTTCAATTAGCAAAATGACCAGGCAAAAATCCAAAAGTGGAAAAACTCATAAAAGCACATAACTTATAATGAAATGTTGAATATAGTAATGACCAGTCGCGATTGTACATAGTTAATGTAGCCGATTTCAATTAGCAAAATGACCAGGCAAAAATCCAAAAGTGGAAAAACTGTTCCAATGCTGCTGGTAAGAGGCTAATCCGACGTATTTTGTGACGAGAAATCGAATGGTGTAAACCGCGTTGCTCTCCGACCAATACTTTTGGCTGTAGCCACAAATGAATAATCAATGATGTCAAGATCACGTGCCCAGCAACGGCTCTTACTCCATGGAAACCAAGGAAATTTGCAATTTTTCAACAGCTGGAGATGCCTGGCCCAATTGCGCATCCTTTGGCACCTTATTGATGTGGGTCAGTGTTCAATTGTACTTTTTACAGCGGATTGTATCAAGTACCTTGTGTTTTTTTATATACAAAGGGTGTGGTTTTTCTACATGTAGATAAAGACATTGAGTTTGTCTTCGACTTAGAAGTAAGACATTTGCTGGGTGAGTTAAATGGGCTTGGCCCAAAGATTTGACGTCGTCTGGGCTACCGAAGGGCACATAACTTATAATGAAATGTTGAATATAGTAATGACCAGTCGCGATTGTACATAGTTAATGTAGCCGATTTCAATTAGCAAAATGACCAGGCAAAAATCCAAAAGTGGAAAAACTGTTCCAATGCTGCTGGTAAGAGGCTAATCCGACGTATTTTGTGACGAGAAATCGAATGGTGCAAACCGCGTTGCTCTCCGACCAATACTTTTGGCTGTAGCCACAAATGAATAATCAATGATGTCAAGATCACGTGCCCAGCAACGGCTCTTACTCCATGGAAACCAAGGAAATTTGCAATTTTTCAACAGCTGGAGATGCCTGGCCCTATTGCGCATCCTTTGGCACCTTATTGATGTGGGTCAGTGTTCAATTGTACTTTTTACAGCGGATTGTATCAACTACCTTGTGTTTTTTTTATATACAAATGGTGTGGTTTTTCTACATGTAGATAAAGACATTGAGTTTGTCTTCGACTTAGAAGTAAGACATTTGCTGGGTGAGTTAAATGGGCTTGGCCCAAAGATTTGACGTCGTCTGGGCTACCGAAGGGCACATAACTTATAATGAAAAGTTGAATATAGTAATGACCAGTCGCGATTGTACATAGATAATGTAGCCGATTTCAATTAGCAAAAAGACCAGGCAAAAATCCAAAAGTAGAAAAACTGTTCCAATGCTGTTGGTAAGATGCTAATCCGACGTATTTTGTGACGAGAAATCGAATGGTGCAAACCGCGTTGCTCTCCGACCAATACTTTTGGCTGTAGCCACAAATGAATAATCAATGATGTCAAGATCACGTGCCCAGCAACGGCTCTTACTCCATGGAAACCAAGGAAATTTGCAATTTTTCAACAGATGGAGATGCCTGGCCCAATTGCGCATCCTTTGGCACCTTATTGATGTGGGTCAGTGTTCAATTGTACTTTTAACAGCGGATTGTATCAAGTACCTTGTGTTTTTTTTATATACAAATGGTGTGGTTTTTCTACATGTAGATAAAGACATTGAGTTTGTCTTCGACTTAGAAGTAAGACATTTGCTGGGTGAGTTAAATGGGCTTGGCCCAAAGATTTGACGTCGTCTGGGCTACCGAAGGGCACATAACTTATAATGAAATGTTGAATATAGTAATGACCAGTCGCGATTGTACATAGTTAATGTAGCCGATTTCAATTAGCAAAAAGACCAGGCAAAAATCCAAAAGTGGAAAAACTGTTCCAATGCTGCTGGTAAGAGGCTAATCCGACGTATTTTGTGACGAGAAATCGAATGGTGCAAACCGCGTTGCTCTCCGACCAATACTTTTGGCTGTAGCAACAAATGAATAATCAATGATGTCAAGATCACGTGCCCAGCAACGGCTCTTACTCCATGGAAACCAAGGAAATTTGCAATTTTTCAACAGCTGGAGATGCCTGGCCCAATTGCGCATCCTTTGGCACCTTATTGATGTGGGTCAGTGTTCAATTGTACTTTTTACAGCGGGTTGTATCAAGTACCTTGTGTTTTTTTTATATACAAATGGTGTGGTTTTTCTACATGTAGATAAAGACATTGAGATTGTCTTCGACTTAGAAGAAAGACATTTGCTGGGTGAGGTAAATGGGCTTGGCCCAAAGATTTGACGTCGTCTGGGCTACCGAAGGGCACATAACTTATAATGAAATGTTGAATATAGTAATGACCAGTCGCGATTGTACATAGTTAATGTAGCCGATTTCAATTAGCAAAATAACCAGGCAAAAATCCAAAAGTGGAAAAACTCATAAAAGCACATAACTTATAATGAAATGTTGAATATAGTAATGACCAGTCGCGATTGTACATAGTTAATGTAGCCGATTTCAATTAGCAAAATGACCAGGCAAAAATCCAAAAGTGGAAAAACTGTTCCAATGCTGCTGGTAAGAGGCTAATCCGACGTATTTTGTGACGAGAAATCGAATGGTGCAAACCGCGTTGCTCTCCGACCAATACTTTTGGCTGTAGCCACAAATGAATAATCAATGATGTCAAGATCACGTGCCCAGCAACGGCTCTTACTCCATGGAAACCAAGGAAATTTGCAATTTTTCAACAGCTGGGGATGCCTGGCCCTATTGCGCATCCTTTGGCACCTTATTGATGTGGGTCAGTGTTCAATTGTACTTTTTACAGCGGATTGTATCAACTACCTTGTGTTTTTTTTATATACAAATGGTGTGGTTTTTCTACATGTAGATAAAGACATTGAGTTTGTCTTCGACTTAGAAGTAAGACATTTGCTGGGTGAGTTAAATGGGCTTGGCCCAAAGATTTGACGTCGTCTGGGCTACCGAAGGGCACATAACTTATAATGAAAAGTTGAATATAGTAATGACCAGTCGCGATTGTACATAGATAATGTAGCCGATTTCAATTAGCAAAAAGACCAGGCAAAAATCCAAAAGTAGAAAAACTGTTCCAATGCTGTTGGTAAGATGCTAATCCGACGTATTTTGTGACGAGAAATCGAATGGTGCAAACCGCGTTGCTCTCCGACCAATACTTTTGGCTGTAGCCACAAATGAATAATCAATGATGTCAAGATCACGTGCCCAGCAACGGCTCTTACTCCATGGAAACCAAGGAAATTTGCAATTTTTCAACAGATGGAGATGCCTGGCCCAATTGCGCATCCTTTGGCACCTTATTGATGTGGGTCAGTGTTCAATTGTACTTTTAACAGCGGATTGTATCAAGTACCTTGTGTTTTTTTTATATACAAATGGTGTGGTTTTTCTACATGTAGATAAAGACATTGAGTTTGTCTTCGACTTAGAAGGAAGACATTTGCTGGGTGAGTTAAATGGGCTTGGCCCAAAGATTTGACGTCGTCTGGGCTACCGAAGGGCACATAACTTATAATGAAATGTTGAATATAGTAATGACCAGTCGCGATTGTACATAGTTAATGTAGCCGATTTAAATTAGCAAAAAGACCAGGCAAAAATCCAAAAGTGGAAAAACTGTTCCAATGCTGCTGGTAAGAGGCTAATCCGACGTATTTTGTGACGAGAAATCGAATGGTGCAAACCGCGTTGCTCTCCGACCAATACTTTTGGCTGTAGCCACAAATGAATAATCAATGATGTCAAGATCACGTGCCCAGCAACGGCTCTTACTCCATGGAAACCAAGGAAATTTGCAATTTTTCAACAGCTGGAGATGCCTGGCCCAATTGCGCATCCTTTGGCACCTTATTGATGTGGGTCAGTGTTCAATTGTACTTTTTACAGCGGATTGTATCAAGTACCTTGTGTTTTTTTTATATACAAATGGTGTGGTTTTTCTACATGTAGATAAAGACATTGAGTTTGTCTTCGACTTAGAAGTAAGACATTTGCTGGGTGAGTTAAATGGGCTTGGCCCAAAGATTTGACGTCGTCTGGGCTACCGAAGGGCACATAACTTATAATGAAATGTTGAATATAGTAATGACCAGTCGCGATTGTACATAGTTAATGTAGCCGATTTCAATTAGCAAAATGACCAGGCAAAAATCCAAAAGTGGAAAAACTGTTCCAATGCTGCTGGTAAGAGGCTAATCCGACGTATTTTGTGACGAGAAATCGAATGGTGCAAACCGCGTTGCTCTCCGACCAATACTTTTGGCTGTAGCCACAAATGAATAATCAATGATGTCAAGATCACGTGCCCAGCAACGGCTCTTACTCCATGGAAACCAAGGAAATTTGCAATTTTTCAACAGCTGGAGATGCCTGGCCCAATTGCGCATCCTTTGGCACCTTATTGATGTGGGTCAGTGTTCAATTGTACTTTTTACAGCGGGTTGTATCAAGTACCTTGTGTTTTTTTTATATACAAATGGTGTGGTTTTTCTACATGTAGATAAAGACATTGAGATTGTCTTCGACTTAGAAGAAAGACATTTGCTGGGTGAGGTAAATGGGCTTGGCCCAAAGATTTGACGTCGTCTGGGCTACCGAAGGGCACATAACTTATAATGAAATGTTGAATATAGTAATGACCAGTCGCGATTGTACATAGTTAATGTAGCCGATTTCAATTAGCAAAATGACCAGGCAAAAATCCAAAAGTGGAAAAACTCATAAAAGCACATAACTTATAATGAAATGTTGAATATAGTAATGACCAGTCGCGATTGTACATAGTTAATGTAGCCGATTTCAATTAGCAAAATGACCAGGCAAAAATCCAAAAGTGGAAAAACTGTTCCAATGCTGCTGGTAAGAAGCTAATCCGACGTATTTTGTGACGAGAAATCGAATGGTGCAAACCGCGTTGCTCTCCGACCAATACTTTTGGCTGTAGCCACAAATGAATAATCAATGATGTCAAGATCACGTGCCCAGCAACGGCTCTTACTCCATGGAAACCAAGGAAATTTGCAATTTTTCAACAGCTGGAGATGCCTGGCCCAATTGCGCATCCTTTGGCACCTTATTGATGTGGGTCAGTGTTCAATTGTACTTTTTACAGCGGATTGTATCAAGTACCTTGTGTTTTTTTATATACAAAGGGTGTGGTTTTTCTACATGTAGATAAAGACATTGAGATTGTCTTCGACTTAGAAGTAAGACATTTGCTGGGTGAGGTAAATGGGCTTGGCCCAAAGATTTGACGTCGTCTGGGCTACCGAAGGGCACATAACTTATAATGAAATGTTGAATATAGTAATGACCAGTCGCGATTGTACATAGTTAATGTAGCCGTTTTTAATTAGCAAAATGACCAGGCAAAAATCCAAAAGTGGAAAAACTGTTCCAATGCTGCTGGTAAGAGGCTAATCCGACGTATTTTGTGACGAGAAATCGAATGGTGCAAACCGCGTTGCTCTCCGACCAATACTTTTGGCTGTAGCCACAAATGAATAATCAATGATGTCAAGATCACGTGCCCAGCAACGGCTCTTACTCCATGGAAACCAAGGAAATTTGCAATTTTTCAACAGCTGGAGATGCCTGGCCCAATTGCGCATCCTTTGGCACCTTATTGATGTGGGTCAGTGTTCAATTGTACTTTTTACAGCGGGTTGTATCAAGTACCTTGTGTTTTTTTTATATACAAATGGTGTGGTTTTTCTACATGTAGATAAAGACATTGAGTTTGTCTTCGACTTAGAAGAAAGACATTTGCTGGATGAGGTAAGTGGGCTTGGCCCAAAGATTTGACGTCGTCTGATCTACCGAAGGGCACATAACTTATAATGAAATGTTGAATATAGTAATGACCAGTCGCGATTGTACATAGTTAATGTAGCCGATTTCAATTAGCAAAAGGACCAGGCAAAAATCCAAAAGTGGAAAAACTCATAAAAGCACATAACTTATAATGAAATGTTGAATATAGTAATGACCAGTCGCGATTGTACATAGTTAATGTAGCCGATTTCAATTAGCAAAAAGACCAGGCAAAAATCCAAAAGTGGAAAAACTGTTCCAATGCTGCTGGTAAGAGGCTAATCCGACGTATTTTGTGACGAGAAATCGAATGGTGCAAACCGCGTTGCTCTCCGACCAATACTTTTGGCTGTAGCCACAAATGAATAATCAATGATGTCAAGATCACGTGCCCAGCAACGGCTCTTACTCCATGGAAACCAAGGAAATTTGCAATTTTTCAACAGCTGGAGATGCCTGGCCCAATTGCGCATCCTTTGGCACCTTATTGATGTGGGTCAGTGTTCAATTGTACTTTTTACAGCGGATTGTATCAAGTACCTTTTGTTTTTTTTATATACAAATGGTGTGGTTTTTCTACATGTAGATAAAGACATTGAGTTTGTCTTCGACTTAGAAGTAAGACATTTGTTGGGTGAGTTAAATGGGCTTGGCCCAAAGATTTGACGTCGTCTGGGCTACCGAAGGGCACATAACTTATAATGAAAAGTTGAATATAGTAATGACCAGTCGCGATTGTACCTAGTGAATGTAGCCGATTTCAATTAGCAAAAAGACCAGGCAAAAATCCAAAAGTGGAAAAACTGTTCCAATGCTGCTGGTAAGAGGCTAATCCGACGTATTTTGTGACGAGAAATCGAATGGTGCAAACCGCGTTGCTCTCCGACCAATACTTTTGGCTGTAGCCACAAATGAATAATCAATGATGTCAAGATCACGTGCCCAGCAACGGCTCTTACTCCATGGAAACCAAGGAAATTTGCAATTTTTCAACAGCTGGAGATGCCTGGCCCAATTGCGCATCCTTTGGCACCTTATTGATGTGGGTCAGTGTTCAATTGTACATTTTACAGCGGATTGTATCAAGTACCTTGTGTTTTTTTTATATACAAATGGTGTGGTTTTTCTACATGTAGATAAAGACATTGAGTTTGTCTTCGACTTAGAAGTAAGACATTTGCTGGGTGAGTTAAATGGGCTTGGCCCAAAGATTTGACGTCGTCTGGGCTACCGAAGGGCACATAACTTATAATGAAATGTTGAATATAGTAATGACCAGTCGCGATTGTACATAGTTAATGTAGCCGATTTCAATTCGCAAAAAGACCAGGCAAAAATCCAAAAGTGGAAAAACTGTTCCAATGCTGTTGGTAAGAGGCTAATCCGACGTATTTTGTGACGAGAAATCGAATGGTGCAAACCGCGTTGCTCTCCGACCAATACTTTTGGCTGTAGCCACAAATGAATAATCAATGATGTCAAGATCACGTGCCCAGCAACGGCTCTTACTCCATGGAAACCAAGGAAATTTGCGATTTTTCAACAGCTGGAGATGCCTGGCCCAATTGCGCATCCTTTGGCACCTTATTGATGTGGGTCAGTGTTCAATTGTACTTTTTACAGCGGATTGTATCAAGTACCTTTTGTTTTTTTTATATACAAATGGTGTGGTTTTTCTACATGTAGATAAAGACATTGAGTTTGTCTTCGACTTAGAAGTAAGACATTTGCTGGGTGAGTTAAATGGGCTTGGCCCAAAGATTTGACGTCGTCTGGGCTACCGAAGGGCACATAACTTATAATGAAAAGTTGAATATAGTAATGACCAGTCGCGATTGTACATAGTTAATGTAGCCGATTTCAATTAGCAAAAAGACCAGGCAAAAATCCAAAAGTGGAAAAACTGTTCCAATGCTGCTGGTAAGAGGCTAATGCGACGTATTTTGTGACGAGAAATCGAATGGTGCAAACCGCGTTGCTCTCCGACCAATACTTTTGGCTGTAGCCACAAATGAATAATCAATGATGTCAAGATCACGTGCCCAGCAACGGCTCTTACTCCATGGAAACCAAGGAAATTTGCAATTTTTCAACAGCTGGAGATGCCTGGCCCAATTGCGCATCCTTTGGCACCTTATTGATGTGGGTCAGTGTTCAATTGTACATTTTACAGCGGATTGTATCAAGTACCTTGTGTTTTTTTTATATACAAATGGTGTGGTTTTTCTACATGTAGATAAAGACATTGAGTTTGTCTTCGACTTAGAAGTAAGACATTTGCTGGGTGAGTTAAATGGGCTTGGCCCAAAGATTTGACGTCGTCTGGGCTACCGAAAGGCACATAACTTATAATGAAATGTTGAATATAGTAATGACCAGTCGCGATTGTACATAGTTAATGTAGCCGATTTCAATTCGCAAAAAGACCAGGCAAAAATCCAAAAGTGGAAAAACTGTTCCAATGCTGTTGGTAAGAGGCTAATCCGACGTATTTTGTGACGAGAAATCGAATGGTGCAAACCGCGTTGCTCTCCGACCAATACTTTTGGCTGTAGCCACAAATGAATAATCAATGATGTCAAGATCACGTGCCCAGCAACGGCTCTTACTCCATGGAAACCAAGGAAATTTGCGATTTTTCAACAGCTGGAGATGCCTGGCCCAATTGCGCATCCTTTGGCACCTTATTGATGTGGGTCAGTGTTCAATTGTACTTTTTACAGCGGATTGTATCAAGTACCTTTTGTTTTTTTTATATACAAATGGTGTGGTTTTTCTACATGTAGATAAAGACATTGAGTTTGTCTTCGACTTAGAAGTAAGACATTTGTTGGGTGAGTTAAATGGGCTTGGCCCAAAGATTTGACGTCGTCTGGGCTACCGAAGGGCACATAACTTATAATGAAAAGTTGAATATAGTAATGACCAGTCGCGATTGTACATAGTTAATGCAGCCGATTTCAATTAGCAAAAAGACCAGGCAAAAATCCAAAAGTGGAAAAACTGTTCCAATGCTGCTGGTAAGAGGCTAATCCGACGTATTTTGTGACGAGAAATCGAATGGTGCAAACCGCGTTGCTCTCCGACCAATACTTTTGGCTGTAGCCACAAATGAATAATCAATGATGTCAAGATCACGTGCCCAGCAACGGCTCTTACTCCATGGAAACCAAGGAAATTTGCAATTTTTCAACAGCTGGAGATGCCTGGCCCAATTGCGCATCCTTTGGCACCTTATTGATGTGGGTCAGTGTTCAATTGTACTTTTTACAGCGGGTTGTATCAAGTACCTTGTGTTTTTTTTATATACAAATGGTGTGGTTTTTCTACATGTAGATAAAGACATTGAGTTTGTCTTCGACTTAGAAGAAAGACATTTGCTGGATGAGGTAAATGGGCTTGGCCCAAAGATTTGACGTCGTCTGATCTACCGAAGGGCACATAACTTATAATGAAATGTTGAATATAGTAATGACCAGTCGCGATTGTACATAGTTAATGTAGCCGATTTCAATTAGCAAAAGGACCAGGCAAAAATCCAAAAGTGGAAAAACTCATAAAAGCACATAACTTATAATGAAATGTTGAATATAGTAATGACCAGTCGCGATTGTACATAGTTAATGTAGCCGATTTCAATTAGCAAAATGACCAGGCAAAAATCCAAAAGTAAAAAAACTGTTCCAATGCTGCTGGTAAGAGGCTAATCCGACGTATTTTGTGACGAGAAATCGAATGGTGCAAACCGCGTTGCTCTCCGACCAATACTTTTGGCTGTAGCCACAAATGAATAATCAATGATGTCAAGATCACGTGCCCAGCAACGGCTCTTACTCCATGGAAACCAAGGAAATTTGCAATTTTTCAACAGCTGGAGATGCCTGGCCCAATTGCGCATCCTTTGGCACCTTATTGATGTGGGTCAGTGTTCAATTGTACTTTTTACAGCGGATTGTATCAAGTACCTTTTGTTTTTTTTACATACAAATGGTGTGGTTTTTCTACATGTAGTTAAAGACATTGAGTTTGTCTTCGACTTAGAAGTAAGACATTTGTTGGGTGAGTTAAATGGGCTTGGCCCAAAGATTTGACGTCGTCTGGGCTACCGAAGGGCACATAACTTATAATGAAAAGTTGAATATAGTAATGACCAGTCGCGATTGTACATAGTTAATGCAGCCGATTTCAATTAGCAAAAAGACCAGGCAAAAATCCAAAAGTGGAAAAACTGTTCCAATGCTGCTGGTAAGAGGCTAATCCGACGTATTTTGTGACGAGAAATCGAATGGTGCAAACCGCGTTGCTCTCCGACCAATACTTTTGGCTGTAGCCACAAATGAATAATCAATGATGTCAAGATCACGTGCCCAGCAACGGCTCTTACTCCATGGAAACCAAGGAAATTTGCAATTTTTCAACAGCTGGAGATGCCTGGCCCAATTGCGCATCCTTTGGCACCTTATTAATGTGGGTCAGTGTTCAATTGTACTTTTTACAGCGGGTTGTATCAAGTACCTTGTGTTTTTTTAATATACAAATGGTGTGGTTTTTCTACATGTAGATAAAGACATTGAGTTTGTCTTCGACTTAGAAGAAAGACATTTGCTGGATGAGGTAAATGGGCTTGGCCCAAAGATTTGACGTCGTCTGATCTACCGAAGGGCACATAACTTATAATGAAATGTTGAATATAGTAATGACCAGTCGCGATTGTACCTAGTTAATGTAGCCGATTTCAATTAGCAAAAGGACCAGGCAAAAATCCAAAAGTGGAAAAACTCATAAAAGCACATAACTTATAATGAAATGTTGAATATAGTAATGACCAGTCGCGATTGTACATAGTTAATGTAGCCGATTTCAATTAGCAAAATGACCAGGCAAAAATCCAAAAGTGGAAAAACTGTTCCAATGCTGCTGGTAAGAGGCTAATCCGACGTATTTTGTGACGAGAAATCGAATGGTGCAAACCGCGTTGCTCTCCGACCAATACTTTTGGCTGTAGCCACAAATGAATAATCAATGATGTCAAGATCACGTGCCCAGCAACGGCTCTTACTCCATGGAAACCAAGGAAATTTGCAATTTTTCAACAGCTGGAGATGCCTGGCCCAATTGCGCATCCTTTGGCACTTTATTGATGTGGGTCAGTGTTCAATTGTACTTTTTACAGCGGATTGTATCAAGTACCTTGTGTTTTTTTTATATACAAAGGGTGTGGTTTTTCTACATGTAGATAAAGACATTGAGTTTGTCTTCGACTTAGAAGTAAGACATTTGTTGGGTGAGTTAAATGGGCTTGGCCCAAAGATTTGACGTCGTCTGGGCTACCGAAGGGCACATAACTTATAATGAAATGTTGAATATAGTAATGACCAGTCGCGATTGTACATAGTTAATGTAGCCGATTTCAATTAGCAAAATGACCAGGCAAAAATCCAAAAGTGGAAAAACTGTTCCAATGCTGCTGGTAAGAAACTAATCCGACGTATTTTGTGACGAGAAATCGAATGGTGCAAACCGCGTTGCTCTCCGACCAATACTTTTGGCTGTAGCCACAAATGAATAATCAATGATGTCAAGATCACGTGCCCAGCAACGGCTCTTACTCCATGGAAACCAAGGAAATTTGCAATTTTTCAACAGCTGGAGATGCCTGGCCCAATTGCGCATCCTTTGGCACCTTATTGATGTGGGTCAGTGTTCAATTGTACTTTTTACAGCGGATTGTATCAAGTACCTTGTGTTTTTTTTATATACAAATGGTGTGGTTTTTCTACATGTAGATAAAGACATTGAGTTTGTCTTCGACTTAGAAGTAAGACATTTGTTAGGTGAGTTAAATGGGCTTGGCCCAAAGATTTGACGTCGTCTGGGCTACCGAAGGGCACATAACTTATAATGAAAAGTTGAATATAGTAATGACCAGTCGCGATTGTACCTAGTTAATGTAGCCGATTTAAATTAGCAAAAAGACCAGGCAAAAATCCAAAAGTGGAAAAAACTGTTCCAATGCTGCTGGTAAGAGGCTAATCCGACGTATTTTGTGACAAGAAATCGAATGGTGCAAACCGCGTTGCTCTCCGACCAATACTTTTGGCTGTAGCCACAAATGAATAATCAATGATGTCAAGATCACGTGCCCAGCAACGGCTCTTACTCCATGGAAACCAAGGAAATTTGCAATTTTTCAACAGATGGAGATGCCTGGCCCAATTGCGCATCCTTTGGCACCTTATTGATGTGGGTCAGTGTTCAATTGTACTTTTTACAGCGGATTGTATCAAGTACCTTGTGTTTTTTTTATATACAAATGGTGTGGTTTTTCTACATGTAGATAAAGACATTGAGTTTGTCTTCGACTTAGAAGTAAGACATTTGCTGGGTGAGTTAAATGGGCTTGGCCCAAAGATTTGACGTCGTCTGGGCTACCGAAGGGCACATAACTTATAATGAAATGTTGAATATAGTAATGACCAGTCGCGATTGTACATAGTTAATGTAGCCGATTTAAATTAGCAAAAAGACCAGGCAAAAATCCAAAAGTGGAAAAACTGTTCCAATGCTGCTGGTAAGAGGCTAATCCGACGTATTTTGTGACGAGAAATCGAATGGTGCAAACCGCGTTGCTCTCCGACCAATACTTTTGGCTGTAGCCACAAATGAATAATCAATGATGTCAAGATCACGTGCCCAGCAACGGCTCTTACTCCATGGAAACCAAGGAAATTTGCAATTTTTCAATAGCTGGAGATGCCTGGCCCAATTGCGCATCCTTTGGCACCTTATTGATGTGGGTCAGTGTTCAATTGTACTTTTTACAGCGGATTGTATCAAGTACCTTTTGTTTTTTTTATATACAAATGGTGTGGTTTTTCTACATGTAGATAAAGACATTGAGTTTGTCTTCGACTTAGAAGTAAGACATTTGTTGGGTGAGTTAAATGGGCTTGGCCCAAAGATTTGACGTCGTCTGGGCTACCGAAGGGCACATAACTTATAATGAAAAGTTGAATAAGTAATGACCAGTCGCGATTGTACATAGTTAATGTAGCCGATTTCAATTAGCAAAAAGACCAGGCAAAAATCCAAAAGTGGAAAAACTGTTCCAATGCTGCTGGTAAGAGGCTAATCCGACGTATTTTGTGACGAGAAATCGAATGGTGCAAACCGCGTTGCTCTCCGACCAATACTTTTGGCTGTAGCCACAAATGAATAATCAATGATGTCAAGATCACGAACCCAGCAACGGCTCTTACTCCATGGAAACCAAGGAAATTTGCAATTTTTCAACAGCTGGAGATGCCTGGCCCAATTGCGCATCCTTTGGCACCTTATTGATGTGGGTCAGTGTTCAATTGTACTTTTTACAGCGGATTGTATCAAGTACCTTTTGTTTTTTTTACATACAAATAGTGTGGTTTTTCTACATGTAGTTAAAGACATTGAGTTTGTCTTCGACTTAGAAGTAAGACATTTGTTGGGTGAGTTAAATGGGCTTGGCCCAAAGATTTGACGTCGTCTGGGCTACCGAAGGGCACATAACTTATAATGAAAAGTTGAATATAGTAATGACCAGTCGCGATTGTACATAGTTAATGCAGCCGATTTCAATTAGCAAAAAGACCAGGCAAAAATCCAAAAGTGGAAAAACTGTTCCAATGCTGCTGGTAAGAGGCTAATCCGACGTATTTTGTGACGAGAAATCGAATGGTGCAAACCGCGTTGCTCTCCGACCAATACTTTTGGCTGTAGCCACAAATGAATAATCAATGATGTCAAGATCACGTGCCCAGCAACGGCTCTTACTCCATGGAAACCAAGGAAATTTGCAATTTTTCAACAGCTGGAGATGCCTGGCCCAACTGCGCATCCTTTGGCACCTTATTGATGTGGGTCAGTGTTCAATTGTACTTTTTACAGCGGGTTGTATCAAGTACCTTGTGTTTTTTTTATATACAAATGGTGTGGTTTTTCTACATGTAGATAAAGACATTGAGTTTGTCTTCGACTTAGAAGAAAGACATTTGCTGGATGAGGTAAATGGGCTTGGCCCAAAGATTTGACGTCGTCTGATCTACCGAAGGGCACATAACTTATAATGAAATGTTGAATATAGTAATGACCAGTCGCGATTGTACATAGTTAATGTAGCCGATTTCAATTAGCAAAAGGACCAGGCAAAAATCCAAAAGTGGAAAAACTCATAAAAGCACATAACTTATAATGAAATGTTGAATATAGTAATGACCAGTCGCGATTGTACATAGTTAATGTAGCCGATTTCAATTAGCAAAATGACCAGGCAAAAATCCAAAAGTGGAAAAACTGTTCCAATGCTGCTGGTAAGAGGCTAATCCGACGTATTTTGTGACGAGAAATCGAATGGTGCAAACCGCGTTGCTCTCCGACCAATACTTTTGGCTGTAGCCACAAATGAATAATCAATGATGTCAAGATCACGTGCCCAGCAACGGCTCTTACTCCATGGAAACCAAGGAAATTTGCAATTTTTCAACAGCTGGAGATGCCTGGCCCAATTGCGCATCCTTTGGCACCTTATTGATGTGGGTCAGTGTTCAATTGTACTTTTTACAGCGGATTGTATCAAGTACCTTTTGTTTTTTTTACATACAAATAGTGTGGTTTTTCTACATGTAGTTAAAGACATTGAGTTTGTCTTCGACTTAGAAGTAAGACATTTGTTGGGTGAGTTAAATGGGCTTGGCCCAAAGATTTGACGTCGTCTGGGCTACCGAAGGGCACATAACTTATAATGAAAAGTTGAATATAGTAATGACCAGTCGCGATTGTACATAGTTAATGCAGCCGATTTCAATTAGCAAAAAGACCAGGCAAAAATCCAAAAGTGGAAAAACTGTTCCAATGCTGCTGGTAAGAGGCTAATCCGACGTATTTTGTGACGAGAAATCGAATGGTGCAAACCGCGTTGCTCTCCGACCAATACTTTTGGCTGTAGCCACAAATGAATAATCAATGATGTCAAGATCACGTGCCCAGCAACGGCTCTTACTCCATGGAAACCAAGGAAATTTGCAATTTTTCAACAGCTGGAGATGCCTGGCCCAACTGCGCATCCTTTGGCACCTTATTGATGTGGGTCAGTGTTCAATTGTACTTTTTACAGCGGGTTGTATCAAGTACCTTGTGTTTTTTTTATATACAAATGGTGTGGTTTTTCTACATGTAGATAAAGACATTGAGTTTGTCTTCGACTTAGAAGAAAGACATTTGCTGGATGAGGTAAATGGGCTTGGCCCAAAGATTTGACGTCGTCTGATCTACCGAAGGGCACATAACTTATAATGAAATGTTGAATATAGTAATGACCAGTCGCGATTGTACATAGTTAATGTAGCCGATTTCAATTAGCAAAAGGACCAGGCAAAAATCCAAAAGTGGAAAAACTCATAAAAGCACATAACTTATAATGAAATGTTGAATATAGTAATGACCAGTCGCGATTGTACATAGTTAATGTAGCCGATTTCAATTAGCAAAATGACCAGGCAAAAATCCAAAAGTGGAAAAACTGTTCCAATGCTGCTGGTAAGAGGCTAATCCGACGTATTTTGTGACGAGAAATCGAATGGTGCAAACCGCGTTGCTCTCCGACCAATACTTTTGGCTGTAGCCACAAATGAATAATCAATGATGTCAAGATCACGTGCCCAGCAACGGCTCTTACTCCATGGAAACCAAGGAAATTTGCAATTTTTCAACAGCTGGAGATGCCTGGCCCAATTGCGCATCCTTTGGCACCTTATTGATGTGGGTCAGTGTTCAATTGTACTTTTTACAGCGGATTGTATCAAGTACCTTGTGTTTTTTTTATATACAAATGGTGTGGTTTTTCTACATGTAGATAAAGACATTGAGTTTGTCTTCGACTTAGAAGTAAGACATTTGCTGGGTGAGTTAAATGGGCTTGGCCCAAAGATTTGACGTCGTCTGGGCTACCGAAGGGCACATAACTTATAATGAAATGTTGAATATAGTAATGACCAGTCGCGATTGTACATAGTTAATGTAGCCGATTTCAATTAGCAAAATGACCAGGCAAAAATCCAAAAGTGGAAAAACTGTTCCAATGCTGCTGGTAAGAGGCTAATCCGACGTATTTTGTGACGAGAAATCGAATGGTGCAAACCGCGTTGCTCTCCGACCAATACTTTTGGCTGTAGCCACAAATGAATAATCAATGATGTCAAGATCACGTGCCCAGCAACGGCTCTTACTCCATGGAAACCAAGGAAATTTGCAATTTTTCAACAGCTGGAGATGCCTGGCCCAATTGCGCATCCTTTGGCACCTTATTGATGTGGGTCAGTGTTCAATTGTACTTTTTACAGCGGATTGTATCAAGTACCTTGTGTTTTTTTTATATACAAATGGTGTGGTTTTTCTACATGTAGATAAAGACATTGAGTTTGTCTTCGACTTAGAAGTAAGACATTTGCTGGGTGAGTTAAATGGGCTTGGCCCAAAGATTTGACGTCGTCTGGGCTACCGAAGAGCACATAACTTATAATGAAATGTTGAATATAGTAATGACCAGTCGCGATTGTACATAGTTAATGTAGCCGATTTAAATTAGCAAAAAGACCAGGCAAAAATCCAAAAGTGGAAAAACTGTTCCAATGCTGCTGGTAAGAGGCTAATCCGACGTATTTTGTGACGAGAAATCGAATGGTGCAAACCGCGTTGCTCTCCGATCAATACTTTTGGCTGTAGCCACAAATGAATAATCAATGATGTCAAGATCACGTGCCCAGCAACGGCTCTTACTCCATGGAAACCAAGGAAATTTGCAATTTTTCAACAGCTGGAGATGCCTGGCCCAATTGCGCATCCTTTGGCACCTTATTGATGTGGGTCAGTGTTCAATTGTACTTTTTACAGCGGATTGTATCAAGTACCTTGTGTTTTTTTTATATACAAATGGTGTGGTTTTTCTACATGTAGATAAAGACATTGAGTTTGTCTTCGACTTAGAAGTAAGACATTTGCTGGGTGAGTTAAATGGGCTTGGCCCAAAGATTTGACGTCGTCTGGGCTACCGAAGGGCACATAACTTATAATGAAATGTTGAATATAGTAATGACCAGTCGCGATTGTACATAGTTAATGTAGCCGATTTAAATTAGCAAAAAGACCAGGCAAAAATCCAAAAGTGGAAAAACTGTTCCAATGCTGCTGGTAAGAGGCTAATCCGACGTATTTTGTGACGAGAAATCGAATGGTGCAAACCGCGTTGCTCTCCGACCAATACTTTTGGCTGTAGCCACAAATGAATAATCAATGATGTCAAGATCACGTGCCCAGCAACGGCTCTTACTCCATGGAAACCAAGGAAATTTGCAATTTTTCAACAGCTGGAGATGCCTGGCCCAATTGCGCATCCTTTGGCACCTTATTGATGTGGGTCAGTGTTCAATTGTACTTTTTACAGCGGATTGTATCAAGTACCTTGTGTTTTTTTTATATACAAATGGTGTGGTTTTTCTACATGTAGATAAAGACATTGAGTTTGTCTTCGACTTAGAAGTAAGACATTTGTTGGGTGAGTTAAATGGGCTTGGCCCAAAGATTTGACGTCGTCTGGGCTACCGAAGGGCACATAACTTATAATGAAAAGTTGAATATAGTAATGACCAGTCGCGATTGTACATAGTTAATGTAGCCGATTTAAATTAGCAAAAAGACCAGGCAAAAATCCAAAAGTGGAAAAACTGTTCCAATGCTGCTGGAAAGAGGCTAATCCGACGTATTTTGTGACGAGAAATCGAATGGTGCAAACCGCGTTGCTCTCCGACCAATACTTTTGGCTGTAGCCACAAATGAATAATCAATGATGTCAAGATCACGTGCCCAGCAACGGCTCTTACTCCATGGAAACCAAGGAAATTTGCAATTTTTCAACAGCTGGAGATGCCTGGCCCAATTGCGCAGCCTTTGGCACCTTATTGATGTGGGTCAGTGTTCAATTGTACTTTTTACAGCGGATTGTATCAAGTACCTTTTGTTTTTTTTATATACAAATGGTGTGGTTTTTCTACATGTAGATAAAGACATTGAGTTTGTCTTCGACTTAGAAGTAAGACATTTGTTGGGTGAGTTAAATGGGCTTGGCCCAAAGATTTGACGTCGTCTGGGCTACCGAAGGGCACATAACTTATAATGAGAAGTTAAATATAGTAATGACCAGTCGCGATTGTACATAGTTAATGTAGCCGATTTCAATTAGCAAAAAGACCAGGCAAAAATCCAAAAGTGGAAAAACTGTTCCAATGCTGCTGGTAAGATGCTAATCCGACGTATTTTGTGACGAGAAATCGAAGGGTGCAAACCGCGTTGCTCTCCGACCAATACTTTTGGCTGTAGCCACAAATGAATAATCAATGATGTCAATATCACGTGCCCAGCAACGGCTCTTACTCCATGGAAACCAAGGAAATTTGCAATTTTTCAACAGCTGGAGATGCCTGGCCCAATTGCGCATCCTTTGGCACCTTATTGATGTGGGTCAGTGTTCAATTGTACTTTTTACAGGGGATTGTATCTAGTACCTTTTGTTTTTTTTATACACAAATGGTGTGGTTTTTCTACATGTAGATAAAGACATTGAGTTTGTCTTCGACTTAGAAGTAAGACATTTGTTGGGTGAGTTAAATGGGCTTGGCCCAAAGATTTGACGTCGTCTGGGCTACCGAAGGGCACATAACTTATAATGAAAAGTTGAATATAGTAATGACCAGTCGCGATTGTACATAGTTAATGTAGCCGATTTAAATTAGCAAAAAGACCAGGAAAAAATCCAAAAGTGGAAAAACTGTTCCAATGCTGCTGGTAAGAGGCTAATCCGACGTATTTTGTGACGAGAAATCGAATGGTGCAAACCGCGTTGCTCTCCGACCAATACTTTTGGCTGTAGCCACAAATGAATAATCAATGATGTCAAGATCACGTGCCCAGCAACGGCTCTTACTCCATGGAAACCAAGGAAATTTGCAATTTTTCAACAGCTGGAGATGCCTGGCCCAATTGCGCATCCTTTGGCACCTTATTGATGTGGGTCAGTGTTCAATTGTACATTTTACAGCGGATTGTATCAAGTACCTTGTGTTTTTTTTATATACAAATGGTGTGGTTTTTCTACATGTAGATAAAGACATTGAGTTTGTCTTCGACTTAGAAGTAAGACATTTGCTGGGTGTGTTAAATGGGCTTGGCCCAAAGATTTGACGTCGTCTGGGCTACCGAAGGGCACATAACTTATAATGAAATGTTGAATATAGTAATGACCAGTCGCGATTGTACATAGTTAGTGTAGCCGATTTCAATTGGCAAAAAGACCAGGCAAAAACCCAAAAGTAGAAAAACTGTTCCAATGCTGTTGGTAAGATGCTAATCCGACGTATTTTGTGACGAGAAATCGAATGGTGCAAACCGCGTTGCTCTCCGACCAATACTTTTGGCTGTAGCCACAAATGAATAATCAATGATGTCAAGATCACGTGCCCAGCAACGGCTCTTACTCCATGGAAACCAAGGAAATTTGCAATTTTTCAACAGCTGGAGATGCCTGGCCCAATTGCGCATCCTTTGGCACCTTATTGATGTGGGTCAGTGTTCAATTGTACTTTTTACAGCGGATTGTATCAAGTACCTTGTGTTTTTTTTATATACAAATGGTGTGGTTTTTCTACATGTAGATAAAGACATTGAGTTTGTCTTCGACTTAGAAGTAAGACATTTGTTGGGTGAGTTAAATGGGCTTGGCCCAAAGATTTGACGTCGTCTGGGCTACCGAAGGGCACATAACTTATAATGAAATGTTGAATATAGTAATGACCAGTCGCGATTGTACATAGTTAATGTAGCCGATTTAAATTAGCAAAAAGACCAGGCAAAAATCCAAAAGTGGAAAAACTGTTCCAATGCTGCTGGTAAGAGGCTAATCCGACGTATTTTGTGACGAGAAATCGAATGGTGCAAACCGCGTTGCTCTCCGACCAATACTTTTGGCTGTAGCCACAAATGAATAATCAATGATGTCAAGATCACGTGCCCAGCAACGGCTCTTACTCCATGGAAACCAAGGAAATTTGCAATTTTTCAACAGCTGGAGATGCCTGGCCCAATTGCGCAGCCTTTGGCACCTTATTGATGTGGGTCAGTGTTCAATTGTACTTTTTACAGCGGATTGTATCAAGTACCTTTTGTTTTTTTTATATACAAATGGTGTGGTTTTTCTACATGTAGATAAAGACATTGAGTTTGTCTTCGACTTAGAAGTAAGACATTTGTTGGGTGAGTTAAATGGGCTTGGCCCAAAGATTTGACGTCGTCTGGGCTACCGAAGGGCACATAACTTATAATGAGAAGTTAAATATAGTAATGACCAGTCGCGATTGTACATAGTTAATGTAGCCGATTTCAATTAGCAAAAAGACCAGGCAAAAATCCAAAAGTGGAAAAACTGTTCCAATGCTGCTGGTAAGATGCTAATCCGACGTATTTTGTGACGAGAAATCGAAGGGTGCAAACCGCGTTGCTCTCCGACCAATACTTTTGGCTGTAGCCACAAATGAATAATCAATGATGTCAATATCACGTGCCCAGCAACGGCTCTTACTCCATGGAAACCAAGGAAATTTGCAATTTTTCAACAGCTGGAGATGCCTGGCCCAATTGCGCATCCTTTGGCACCTTATTGATGTGGGTCAGTGTTCAATTGTACTTTTTACAGCGGATTGTATCAAGTACCTTTTGTTTTTTTTATATACAAATGGTGTGGTTTTTCTACATGTAGATAAAGACATTGAGTTTGTCTTCGACTTAGAAGTAAGACATTTGCTGGGTGAGTTAAATGGGCTTGGCCCAAAGATTTGACGTCGTCTGGGCTACCGAAGGGCACATAACTTATAATGAAATGTTGAATATAGTAATGACCAGTCGCGATTGTACATAGTTAATGTAGCCGATTTAAATTAGCAAAAAGACCAGGCAAAAATCCAAAAGTGGAAAAACTGTTCCAATGCTGCTGGTAAGAGGCTAATCCGACGTATTTTGTGACGAGAAATCGAATGGTGCAAACCGCGTTGCTCTCCGACCAATACTTTTGGCTGTAGCCACAAATGAATAATCAATGATGTCAAGATCACGTGCCCAGCAACGGCTCTTACTCCATGGAAACCAAGGAAATTTGCAATTTTTCAACAGCTGGAGATGCCTGGCCCAATTGCGCATCCTTTGGCACCTTATTGATGTGGGTCAGTGTTCAATTGTACTTTTTACAGCGGATTGTATCAAGTACCTTGTGTTTTTTTTATATACAAATGGTGTGGTTTTTCTACATGTAGATAAAGACATTGAGTTTGTCTTCGACTTAGAAGTAAGACATTTGTTGGGTGAGTTAAATGGGCTTGGCCCAAAGATTTGACGTCGTCTGGGCTACCGAAGGGCACATAACTTATAATGAAAAGTTGAATATAGTAATGACCAGTCGCGATTGTACATAGTTAATGTAGCCGATTTAAATTAGCAAAAAGACCAGGCAAAAATCCAAAAGTGGAAAAACTGTTCCAATGCTGCTGGAAAGAGGCTAATCCGACGTATTTTGTGACGAGAAATCGAATGGTGCAAACCGCGTTGCTCTCCGACCAATACTTTTGGCTGTAGCCACAAATGAATAATCAATGATGTCAAGATCACGTGCCCAGCAACGGCTCTTACTCCATGGAAACCAAGGAAATTTGCAATTTTTCAACAGCTGGAGATGCCTGGCCCAATTGCGCAGCCTTTGGCACCTTATTGATGTGGGTCAGTGTTCAATTGTACTTTTTACAGCGGATTGTATCAAGTACCTTGTGTTTTTTTTATATACAAATGGTGTGGTTTTTCTACATGTAGATAAAGACATTGAGTTTGTCTTCGACTTAGAAGTAAGACATTTGTTGGGTGAGTTAAATGGGCTTGGCCCAAAGATTTGACGTCGTCTGGGCTACCGAAGGGCACATAACTTATAATGAGAAGTTAAATATAGTAATGACCAGTCGCGATTGTACATAGTTAATGTAGCCGATTTCAATTAGCAAAAAGACCAGGCAAAAATCCAAAAGTGGAAAAACTGTTCCAATGCTGCTGGTAAGATGCTAATCCGACGTATTTTGTGACGAGAAATCGAAGGGTGCAAACCGCGTTGCTCTCCGACCAATACTTTTGGCTGTAGCCACAAATGAATAATCAATGATGTCAATATCACGTGCCCAGCAACGGCTCTTACTCCATGGAAACCAAGGAAATTTGCAATTTTTCAACAGCTGGAGATGCCTGGCCCAATTGCGCATCCTTTGGCACCTTATTGATGTGGGTTAGTGTTCAATTGTACTTTTTACAGGGGATTGTATCTAGTACCTTTTGTTTTTTTTATACACAAATGGTGTGGTTTTTCTACATGTAGATAAAGACATTGAGTTTGTCTTCGACTTAGAAGTAAGACATTTGTTGGGTGAGTTAAATGGGCTTGGCCCAAAGATTTGACGTCGTCTGGGCTACCGAAGGGCACATAACTTATAATGAAAAGTTGAATATAGTAATGACCAGTCGCGATTGTACATAGTTAATGTAGCCGATTTAAATTAGCAAAAAGACCAGGAAAAAATCCAAAAGTGGAAAAACTGTTCCAATGCTGCTGGTAAGAGGCTAATCCGACGTATTTTGTGACGAGAAATCGAATGGTGCAAACCGCGTTGCTCTCCGACCAATACTTTTGGCTGTAGCCACAAATGAATAATCAATGATGTCAAGATCACGTGCCCAGCAACGGCTCTTACTCCATGGAAACCAAGGAAATTTGCAATTTTTCAACAGCTGGAGATGCCTGGCCCAATTGCGCATCCTTTGGCACCTTATTGATGTGGGTCAGTGTTCAATTGTACATTTTACAGCGGATTGTATCAAGTACCTTGTGTTTTTTTTATATACAAATGGTGTGGTTTTTCTACATGTAGATAAAGACATTGAGTTTGTCTTCGACTTAGAAGTAAGACATTTGCTGGGTGTGTTAAATGGGCTTGGCCCAAAGATTTGACGTCGTCTGGGCTACCGAAGGGCACATAACTTATAATGAAATGTTGAATATAGTAATGACCAGTCGCGATTGTACATAGTTAGTGTAGCCGATTTCAATTGGCAAAAAGACCAGGCAAAAACCCAAAAGTAGAAAAACTGTTCCAATGCTGTTGGTAAGATGCTAATCCGACGTATTTTGTGACGAGAAATCGAATGGTGCAAACCGCGTTGCTCTCCGACCAATACTTTTGGCTGTAGCCACAAATGAATAATCAATGATGTCAAGATCACGTGCCCAGCAACGGCTCTTACTCCATGGAAACCAAGGAAATTTGCAATTTTTCAACAGCTGGAGATGCCTGGCCCAATTGCGCATCCTTTGGCACCTTATTGATGTGGGTCAGTGTTCAATTGTACTTTTTACAGCGGATTGTATCAAGTACCTTGTGTTTTTTTTATATACAAATGGTGTGGTTTTTCTACATGTAGATAAAGACATTGAGTTTGTCTTCGACTTAGAAGTAAGACATTTGCTGGGTGAGTTAAATGGGCTTGGCCCAAAGATTTGACGTCGTCTGGGCTACCGAAGGGCACATAACTTATAATGAAATGTTGAATATAGTAATGACCAGTCGCGATTGTACATAGTTAATGTAGCCGATTTAAATTAGCAAAAAGACCAGGCAAAAATCCAAAAGTGGAAAAACTGTTCCAATGCTGCTGGTAAGAGGCTAATCCGACGTATTTTGTGACGAGAAATCGAATGGTGCAAACCGCGTTGCTCTCCGACCAATACTTTTGGCTGTAGCCACAAATGAATAATCAATGATGTCAAGATCACGTGCCCAGCAACGGCTCTTACTCCATGGAAACCAAGGAAATTTGCAATTTTTCAATAGCTGGAGATGCCTGGCCCAATTGCGCATCCTTTGGCACCTTATTGATGTGGGTCAGTGTTCAATTGTACTTTTTACAGCGGATTGTATCAAGTACCTTTTGTTTTTTTTATATACAAATGGTGTGGTTTTTCTACATGTAGATAAAGACATTGAGTTTGTCTTCGACTTAGAAGTAAGACATTTGCTGGGTGAGTTAAATGGGCTTGGCCCAAAGATTTGACGTCGTCTGGGCTACCGAAGGGCACATAACTTATAATGAAATGTTGAATATAGTAATGACCAGTCGCGATTGTACATAGTTAATGTAGCCGATTTAAATTAGCAAAAAGACCAGGCAAAAATCCAAAAGTGGAAAAACTGTTCCAATGCTGCTGGTAAGAGGCTAATCCGACGTATTTTGTGACGAGAAATCGAATGGTGCAAACCGCGTTGCTCTCCGACCAATACTTTTGGCTGTAGCCACAAATGAATAATCAATGATGTCAAGATCACGTGCCCAGCAACGGCTCTTACTCCATGGAAACCAAGGAAATTTGCAATTTTTCAACAGCTGGAGATGCCTGGCCCAATTGCGCATCCTTTGGCACCTTATTGATGTGGGTCAGTGTTCAATTGTACATTTTACAGCGGATTGTATCAAGTACCTTGTGTTTTTTTTATATACAAATGGTGTGGTTTTTCTACATGTAGATAAAGACATTGAGTTTGTCTTCGACTTAGAAGTAAGACATTTGTTGGGTGAGTTAAATGGGCTTGGCCCAAAGATTTGACGTCGTCTGGGCTACCGAAGGGCACATAACTTATAATGAAATGTTGAATATAGTAATGACCAGTCGCGATTGTACATAGTTATTGTAGCCGATTTAAATTAGCAAAAAGACCAGGCAAAAATCCAAAAGTGGAAAAACTGTTCCAATGCTGCTGGTAAGAGGCTAATCCGACGTATTTTGTGACGAGAAATCGAATGGTGCAAACCGCGTTGCTCTCCGACCAATACTTTTGGCTGTAGCCACAAATGAATAATCAATGATGTCAAGATCACGTGCCCAGCAACGGCTCTTACTCCATGGAAACCAAGGAAATTTGCAATTTTTCAACAGCTGGAGATGCCTGGCCCAATTGCGCATCCTTTGGCACCTTATTGATGTGGGTCAGTGTTCAATTGTACTTTTTACAGCGGATTGTATCAAGTACCTTTTGTTTTTTTTATACACAAATGGTGTGGTTTTTCTACATGTAGATAAAGACATTGAGTTTGTCTTCGACTTAGAAGTAAGACATTTGTTGGGTGAGTTAAATGGGCTTGGCCCAAAGATTTGACGTCGTCTGGGCTACCGAAGGGCACATAACTTATAATGAAAAGTTGAATATAGTAATGACCAGTCGCGATTGTACATAGTTAATGTAGCCGATTTAAATTAGCAAAAAGACCAGGCAAAAATCCAAAAGTGGAAAAACTGTTCCAATGCTGCTGGTAAGAGGCTAATCCGACGTATTTTGTGACGAGAAATCGAATGGTGCAAACCGCGTTGCTCTCCGACCAATACTTTTGGCTGTAGCCACAAATGAATAATCAATGATGTCAAGATCACGTGCCCAGCAACGGCTCTTACTCCATGGAAACCAAGGAAATTTGCAATTTTTCAACAGCTGGAGATGCCTGGCCCAATTGCGCATCCTTTGGCACCTTATTGATGTGGGTCAGTGTTCAATTGTACATTTTACAGCGGATTGTATCAAGTACCTTGTGTTTTTTTTATATACAAATGGTGTGGTTTTTCTACATGTAGATAAAGACATTGAGTTTGTCTTCGACTTAGAAGTAAGACATTTGCTGGGTGAGTTAAATGGGCTTGGCCCAAAGATTTGACGTCGTCTGGGCTACCGAAGGGCACATAACTTATAATGAAATGTTGAATATAGTAATGACCAGTCGCGATTGTACATAGTTAATGTAGCCGATTTCAATTCGCAAAAAGACCAGGCAAAAATCCAAAAGTAGAAAAAACTGTTCCAATGCTGTTGGTAAGATGCTAATCCGACGTATTTTGTGACGAGAAATCGAAGGGTGCAAACTGCGTTGCTCTCCGACCAATACTTTTGGCTGTAGCCACAAATGAATAATCAATGATGTCAAGACTCTTACTCCATGGAAACCAAGGAAATTTGCAATTTTTCAACAGCTGGAGATGCCTGGCCCAATTGCGCATCCTTTGGCACCTTATTGATGTGGGTCAGTGTTCAATTGTACTTTTTACAGCGGATTGTATCAAGTACCTTGTGTTTTTTTTATATACAAATGGTGTGGTTTTTCTACATGTAGATAAAGACATTGAGTTTGTCTTCGACTTAGAAGTAAGACATTTGTTGGGTGAGTTAAATGGGCTTGGCCCAAAGATTTGACGTCGTCTGGGCTACCGAAGGGCACATAACTTATAATGAGAAGTTAAATATAGTAATGACCAGTCGCGATTGTACATAGTTAATGTAGCCGATTTCAATTAGCATAAAGAACAGCCAAAAATCCAAAAGTGGAAAAACTGTTCCAATGCTGCTGGTAAGAGGCTAATCCGACGTATTTTGTGACGAGAAATCGAATGGTGCAAACCGCGTTGCTCTCCGACCAATACTTTTGGCTGTAGCCACAAATGAATAATCAATGATGTCAAGATCACGTGCCCAGCAACGGCTCTTACTCCATGGAAACCAAGGAAATTTGCAATTTTTCAACAGCTGGAGATGCCTGGCCCAATTGCGCATCCTTTGGCACCTTATTGATGTGGGTCAGTGTTCAATTGTACTTTTTACAGCGGATTGTATCAAGTACCTTGTGTTTTTTTTATATACAAATGGTGTGGTTTTTCTACATGTAGATAAAGACATTGAGTTTGTCTTCGACTTAGAAGTAAGACATTTGCTGGGTGAGTTAAATGGGCTTGGCCCAAAGATTTGACGTCGTCTGGGCTACCGAAGGGCACATAACTTATAATGAAATGTTGAATATAGTAATGATCAGTCGCGATTGTACATAGTTAATGTAGCCGATTTCAATTAGCAAAAAGACCAGGCAAAAATCCAAAAGTGGAAAAACTGTTCCAATGCTGCTGGTAAGAGGCTAATCCGACGTATTTTGTGACGAGAAATCGAATGGTGCAAACCGCGTTGCTCTCCGACCAATACTTTTGGCTGTAGCCACAAATGAATAATCAATGATGTCAAGATCACGTGCCCAGCAACGGCTCTTACTCCATGGAAACCAAGGAAATTTGCAATTTTTCAACAGCTGGAGATGCCTGGCCCAATTGCGCATCTTTTGGCACCTTATTGATGTGGGTCAGTGTTTAATTGTACTTTTTACAGCGGATTGTATCAAGTACCTTGTGTTTTTTTATATACAAATGGTGTGGTTTTTCTACATGTAGATAAAGACATTGAGTTTGTCTTCGACTTAGAAGTAAGACATTTGCTGGGTGAGTTAAATGGGCTTGGCCCAAAGATTTGACGTCGTCTGGGCTACCGAAGGGCACATAACTTATAATGAAAAGTTGAATATAGTAATGACCAGTCGCGATTGTACATAGTTAATGTAGCCGATTTCAATTAGCAAAAAGACCAGGCAAAAATCCAAAAGTGGAAAAACTGTTCCAATGCTGCTGGTAAGAAACTAACCCGACGTATTTTGTGACGAGAAATCGAATGGTGCAAACCGCGTTGCTCTCCGACCAATACTTTTGGCTGTAGCCACAAATGAATAATCAATGATGTCAAGATCACGTGCCCAGCAACGGCTCTTACTCCATGGAAACCAAGGAAATTTGCAATTTTTCAACAGCTGGAGATGCCTGGCCCAATTGCGCATCCTTTGGCACCTTATTGATGTGGGTCAGTGTTCAATTGTACTTTTTACAGCGGGTTGTATCAAGTACCTTGTGTTTTTTTTATATACAAATGGTGTGGTTTTTCTACATGTAGATAAAGACATTGAGTTTGTCTTCGACTTAGAAGTAAGACATTTGCTGGGTGAGTTAAATGGGCTTGGCCCAAAGATTTGACGTCGTCTGGGCTACCGAAGGGCACATAACTTATAATGAAATGTTGAATATAGTAATGACCAGTCGCGATTGTACATAGTTAATGTAGCCGATTTCAATTAGCAAAATGACCAGGCAAAAATCCAAAAGTGGAAAAACTGTTCCAATGCTGCTGGTAAGAGGCTAATCCGACGTATTTTGTGACGAGAAATCGAATGGTGCAAACCGCGTTGCTCTCCGACCAATACTTTTGGCTGTAGCCACAAATGAATAATCAATGATGTCAAGATCACGTGCCCAGCAACGGCTCTTACTCCATGGAAACCAAGGAAATTTGCAATTTTTCAACAGCTGGAGATGCCTGGCCCAATTGCGCATCCTTTGGCACCTTATTGATGTGGGTCAGTGTTCAATTGTACTTTTTACAGCGGATTGTATCAAGTACCTTTTGTTTTTTTTATGTACAAATGGTGTGGTTTTTCTACATGTAGATAAAGACATTGAGTTTGACTTCGACTTAGAAGTAAGACATTTGTTGGGTGAGTTAAATGGGCTTGGCCCAAAGATTTGACGTCGTCTGGGCTACCGAAGGGCACATAACTTATAATGAAAAGTTGAATATAGTAATGACCAGTCGCGATTGTACATAGTTAATGTAGCCGATTTCAATTAGCAAAAAGACCAGGCAAAAATCCAAAAGTGGAAAAACTGTTCCAATGCTGCTGGTAAGAGGCTAATCCGACGTATTTTGTGACGAGAAATCGAATGGTGCAAACCGCGTTGCTCTCCGACCAATACTTTTGGCTGTAGCCACAAATGAATAATCAATGATGTCAAGATCACGTGCCCAGCAACGGCTCTTACTCCATGGAAACCAAGGAAATTTGCAATTTTTCAACAGCTGGAGATGCCTGGCCCAATTGCGCATCCTTTGGCACCTTATTGATGTGGGTCAGTGTTCAATTGTACATTTTACAGCGGATTGTATCAAGTACCTTGTGTTTTTTTATATACAAATGGTGTGGTTTTTCTACATGTAGATAAAGACATTGAGTTTGTCTTCGACTTAGAAGTAAGACATTTGCTGGGTGAGTTAAATGGGCTTGGCCCAAAGATTTGACGTCGTCTGGGCTACCGAAGGGCACATAACTTATAATGAAATGTTGAATATAGTAATGACCAGTCGCGATTGTACATAGTTAATGTAGCCGATTTCAATTAGCAAAAAGACCAGGCAAAAATCCAAAAGTGGAAAAACTGTTCCAATGCTGCTGGTAAGAGGCTAATCCGACGTATTTTGTGACGAGAAATCGAATGGTGCAAACCGCATTGCTCTCCGACCAATACTTTTGGCTGTAGCCACAAATGAATAATCAATGATGTCAAGATCACGTGCCCAGCAACGGCTCTTACTCCATGGAAACCAAGGAAATTTGCAATTTTTCAACAGCTGGAGATGCCTGGCCCAATTGCGCATCCTTTGGCACCTTATTGATGTGGGTCAGTGTTCAATTGTACTTTTTACAGCGGATTGTATCAAGTACCTTTTGTTTTTTTTATATACAAATGGTGTGGTTTTTCTACATGTAGATAAAGACATTGAGTTTGTCTTCGACTTAGAAGTAAGACATTTGTTGGGTGAGTTAAATGGGCTTGGCCCAAAGATTTGACGTCGTCTGGGCTACCGAAGGGCACATAACTTATAATGAAAAGTTGAATATAGTAATGACCAGTCGCGATTGTACATAGTTAATGTAGCCGATTTCAATTAGCAAAAAGACCAGGCAAAAATCCAAAAGTGGAAAAACTGTTCCAATGCTGCTGGTAAGAGGCTAATCCGACGTATTTTGTGACGAGAAATCGAATGGTGCAAACCGCGTTGCTCTCCGACCAATACTTTTGGCTGTAGCCACAAATGAATAATCAATGATGTCAAGATCACGTGCCCAGCAACGGCTCTTACTCCATGGAAACCAAGGAAATTTGCAATTTTTCAACAGCTGGAGATGCCTGGCCCAATTGCGCATCCTTTGGCACCTTATTGATGTGGGTCAGTGTTCAATTGTACTTTTTACAGCGGATTGTATCAAGTACCTTGTGTTTTTTTTATATACAAATGGTGTGGTTTTTCTACATGTAGATAAAGACATTGAGTTTGTCTTCGACTTAGAAGTAAGACATTTGCTGGGTGAGTTAAATGGGCTTGGCCCAAAGATTTGACGTCGTCTGGGCTACCGAAGGGCACATAACTTATAATGAAAAGTTGAATATAGTAATGACCAGTCGCGATTGTACATAGTTAATGTAGCCGATTTAAATTAGCAAAAAGACCAGGCAAAAATCCAAAAGTGGAAAAACTGTTCCAATGCTGCTGGTAAGAGGCTAATCCGACGTATTTTGTGACGAGAAATCGAATGGTGCAAACCGCGTTGCTCTCCGACCAATACTTTTGGCTGTAGCCACAAATGAATAATCAATGATGTCAAGATCACGTGCCCAGCAACGGCTCTTACTCCATGGAAACCAAGGAAATTTGCAATTTTTCAACAGCTGGAGATGCCTGGCCCAATTGCGCATCCTTTGGCACCTTATTGATGTGGGTCAGTGTTCAATTGTACTTTTTACAGCGGATTGTATCAAGTACCTTGTGTTTTTTTTATATACAAATGGTGTGGTTTTTCTACATGTAGATAAAGACATTGAGTTTGTCTTCGACTTAGAAGTAAGACATTTGCTGGGTGAGTTAAATGGGCTTGGCCCAAAGATTTGACGTCGTCTGGGCTACCGAAGGGCACATAACTTATAATGAAAAGTTGAATATAGTAATGACCAGTCGTGATTGTACATAGTTAATGTAGCCGATTTCAATTAGCAAAAAGACCAGGCAAAAATCCAAAAGTGGAAAAACTGTTCCAATGCTGCTGGTAAGAAACTAACCCGACGTATTTTGTGACGAGAAATCGAATGGTGCAAACCGCGTTGCTCTCCGACCAATACTTTTGGCTGTAGCCACAAATGAATAATCAATGATGTCAAGATCACGTGCCCAGCAACGGCTCTTACTCCATGGAAACCAAGGAAATTTGCAATTTTTCAACAGCTGGAGATGCCTGGCCCAATTGCGCATCCTTTGGCACCTTATTGATGTGGGTCAGTGTTCAATTGTACTTTTTACAGCGGGTTGTATCAAGTACCTTGTGTTTTTTTTATATACAAATGGTGTGGTTTTTCTACATGTAGATAAAGACATTGAGTTTGTCTTCGACTTAGAAGTAAGACATTTGCTGGGTGAGTTAAATGGGCTTGGCCCAAAGATTTGACGTCGTCTGGGCTACCGAAGGGCACATAACTTATAATGAAATGTTGAATATAGTAATGACCAGTCGCGATTGTACATAGTTAATGTAGCCGATTTCAATTAGCAAAATGACCAGGCAAAAATCCAAAAGTGGAAAAACTGTTCCAATGCTGCTGGTAAGAGGCTAATCCGACGTATTTTGTGACGAGAAATCGAATGGTGCAAACCGCGTTGCTCTCCGACCAATACTTTTGGCTGTAGCCACAAATGAATAATCAATGATGTCAAGATCACGTGCCCAGCAACGGCTCTTACTCCATGGAAACCAAGGAAATTTGCAATTTTTCAACAGCTGGAGATGCCTGGCCCAATTGCGCATCCTTTGGCACCTTATTGATGTGGGTCAGTGTTCAATTGTACTTTTTACAGCGGGTTGTATCAAGTACCTTGTGTTTTTTTTATATACAAAGGGTGTGGTTTTTCTACATGTAGATAAAGACATTGAGTTTGTCTTCGACTTAGAAGTAAGACATTTGCTGGGTGAGTTAAATGGGCTTGGCCCAAAGATTTGACGTCGTCTGGGCTACCGAAGGGCACATAACTTATAATGAAAAGTTGAATATAGTAATGACCAGTCGCGATTGTACATAGTTAATGTAGCCGATTTCAATTCGCAAAAAGACCAGGCAAAAATCCAAAAGTGGAAAAACTGTTCCAATGCTGCTGGTAAGAGGCTAATCCGACGTATTTTGTGACGAGAAATCGAATGGTGCAAACCGCGTTGCTCTCCGACCAATACTTTTGGCTGTAGCCACAAATGAATAATCAATGATGTCAAGATCACGTGCCCAGCAACGGCTCTTACTCCATGGAAACCAAGGAAATTTGCAATTTTTCAACAGCTGGAGATGCCTGGCCCAATTGCGCATCCTTTGGCACCTTATTGATGTGGGTCAGTGTTCAATTGTACTTTTTACAGCGGATTGTATCAAGTACCTTGTGTTTTTTTTATATACAAATGGTGTGGTTTTTCTACATGTAGATAAAGACATTGAGTTTGTCTTCGACTTAGAAGTAAGACATTTGTTGGGTGAGTTAAATGGGCTTGGCCCAAAGATTTGACGTCGTCTGGGCTACCGAAGGGCACATAACTTATAATGAAAAGTTGAATATAGTAATGACCAGTCGCGATTGTACATAGTTAATGTAGCCGATTTAAATTAGCAAAAAGACCAGGCAAAAATCCAAAAGTGGAAAAACTGTTCCAATGCTGCTGGTAAGAGGCTAATCCGACGTATTTTGTGACGAGAAATCGAATGGTGCAAACCGCGTTGCTCTCCGACCAATACTTTTGGCTGTAGCCACAAATGAATAATCAATGATGTCAAGATCACGTGCCCAGCAACGGCTCTTACTCCATGGAAACCAAGGAAATTTGCAATTTTTCAACAGCTGGAGATGCCTGGCCCAATTGCGCATCCTTTGGCACCTTATTGATGTGGGTCAGTGTTCAATTGTACTTTTTACAGCGGATTGTATCAAGTACCTTTTGTTTTTTTTATATACAAATGGTGTGGTTTTTCTACATGTAGATAAAGACATTGAGTTTGTCTTCGACTTAGAAGTAAGACATTTGTTGGGTGAGTTAAATGGGCTTGGCCCAAAGATTTGACGTCGTCTGGGCTACCGAAGGGCACATAACTTATAATGAAAAGTTGAATATAGTAATGACCAGTCGCGATTGTACATAGTTAATGTAGCCGATTTCAATTAGCAAAAAGACCAGGCAAAAATCCAAAAGTGGAAAAACTGTTCCAATGCTGCTGATAAGAGGCTAATCCGACGTATTTTGTGACGAGAAATCGAATGGTGCAAACCGCGTTGCTCTCCGACCAATACTTTTGGCTGTAGCCACAAATGAATAATCAATGATGTCAAGATCACGTGCCCAGCAACGGCTCTTACTCCATGGAAACCAAGGAAATTTGCAATTTTTCAACAGCTGGAGATGCCTGGCCCAATTGCGCATCCTTTGGCACCTTATTGATGTGGGTCAGTGTTCAATTGTACATTTTACAGCGGATTGTATCAAGTACCTTGTGTTTTTTTTATATACAAATGGTGTGGTTTTTCTACATGTAGATAAAGACATTGAGTTTGTCTTCGACTTAGAAGTAAGACATTTGCTGGGTGAGTTAAATGGGCTTGGCCCAAAGATTTGACGTCGTCTGGGCTACCGAAGGGCACATAACTTATAATGAAATGTTGAATATAGTAATGACCAGTCGCGATTGTACATAGTTAATGTAGCCGATTTCAATTCGCAAAAAGACCAGGCAAAAATCCAAAAGTAGAAAAACTGTTCCAATGCTGTTGGTAAGATGCTAATCCGACGTATTTTGTGACGAAAAATCGAATGGTGCAAACCGCGTTGCTCTCCGACCAATACTTTTGGCCGTAGCCACAAATGAATAATCAATGATGTCAAGATCACGTGCCCAGCAACGGCTCTTACTCCATGGAAACCAAGGAAATTTGCAATTTTTCAACAGCTGGAGATGCCTGGCCCAATTGCGCATCCTTTGGCTCCTTATTGATGTGGGTCAGTGTTCAATTGTACTTTTTACAGCGGATTGTATCAAGTACCTTGTGTTTTTTTTATATACAAATGGTGTGGTTTTTCTACATGTAGATAAAGACATTGAGTTTGTCTTCGACTTAGAAGTAAGACATTTGTTGGGTGAGTTAAATGGGCTTGGCCCAAAGATTTGACGTCGTCTGGGCTACCGAAGGGCACATAACTTATAATGAAAAGTTGAATATAGTAATGACCAGTCGCGATTGTACATAGTTAATGTAGCCGATTTCAATTCGCAAAAAGACCAGGCAAAAATCCAAAAGTAGAAAAACTGTTCCAATGCTGCTGGTAAGAGGCTAATCCGACGTATTTTGTGACGAAAAATCGAATGGTGCAAACCGCGTTGCTCTCCGACCAATACTTTTGGCTGTAGCCACAAATGAATAATCAATGATGTCAAGATCACGTGCCCAGCAACGGCTCTTACTCCATGGAAACCAAGGAAATTTGCAATTTTTCAACAGCTGGAGATGCCTGGCCCAATTGCGCATCCTTTGGCACCTTATTGATGTGGGTCAGTGTTCAATTGTACTTTTTACAGCGGATTGTATCAAGTACCTTGTGTTTTTTTTATATACAAATGGTGTGGTTTTTCTACATGTAGATAAAGACATTGAGTTTGTCTTCGACTTAGAAGTAAGACATTTGCTGGGTGAGTTAAATGGGCTTGGCCCAAAGATTTGACGTCGTCTGAGCTACCGAAGGGCACATAACTTATAATGAAATGTTGAATATAGTAATGACCAGTCGCCATTGTACATAGTTAATGTAGCCGATTTCAATTAGCAAAAGGACCAGGCAAAAATCCAAAAGTGGAAAAACTCATAAAAGCACATAACTTATAATGAAATGTTGAATATAGTAATGACCAGTCGCGATTGTACATAGTTAATGTAGCCGATTTCAAATAGGAAAATGACCAGGCAAAAATCCAAAAGTGGAAAAACTGTTCCAATGCTGCTGGTAAGAGGCTAATCCGACGTATTTTGTGACGAGAAATCGAATGGTGCAAACCGCGTTGCTCTCCGACCAATACTTTTGGCTGTAGCCACAAATGAATAATCAATGATGTCAAGATCACGTGCCCAGCAACGGCTCTTACTCCATGGAAACCAAGGAAATTTGCAATTTTTCAACAGCTGGAGATGCCTGGCCCAATTGCGCATCCTTTGGCACCTTATTGATGTGGGTCAGTGTTCAATTGTACTTTTTACAGCGGATTGTATCAAGTACCTTTTGTTTTTTTTACATACAAATAATGTGGTTTTTCTACATGTAGATAAAGACATTGAGTTAGTCTTCGACTTAGAAGTAAGACATTTGTTGGGTGAGTTAAATGGGCTTGGCCCAAAGATTTGACGTTGTCTGGGCTACCGAAGGGCACATAACTTATAATGAAAAGTTGAATATAGTAATGACCAGTCGCGATTGTACATAGTTAATGTAGCCGATTTAAATTAGCAAAAAGACCAGGCAAAAATCCAAAAGTGGAAAAACTGTTCCAATGCTGCTGGTAAGAAGCTAATCCGACGTATTTTGTGACGAGAAATCGAATGGTGCAAACCGCGTTGCTCTCCGACCAATACTTTTGGCTGTAGCCACAAATGAATAATCAATGATGTCAAGATCACGTGCCCAGCAACGGCTCTTACTCCATGGAAACCAAGGAAATTTGCAATTTTTCAACAGCTGGAGATGCCTGGCCCAATTGCGCATCCTTTGGCACCTTATTGATGTGGGTCAGTGTTCAATTGTACTTTTTACAGCGGGTTGTATCAAGTACCTTGTGTTTTTTTTATATACAAATGGTGTGGTTTTTCTACATGTAGATAAAGACATTGAGTTTGTCTTCGACTTAGAAGTAAGACATTTGCTGGGTGAGTTAAATGGGCTTGGCCCAAAGATTTGACGTCGTCTGGGCTACCGAAGGGCACATAACTTATAATGAAATGTTGAATATAGTAATGACCAGTCGCGATTGTACATAGTTAATGTAGCCGATTTCAATTAGCAAAATGACCAGGCAAAAATCCAAAAGTGGAAAAACTGTTCCAATGCTGCTGGTAAGAGGCTAATCCGACGTATTTTGTGACGAGAAATCGAATGGTGCAAACCGCGTTGCTCTCCGACCAATACTTTTGGCTGTAGCCACAAATGAATAATCAATGATGTCAAGATCACGTGCCCAGCAACGGCTCTTACTCCATGGAAACCAAGGAAATTTGCAATTTTTCAACAGCTGGAGATGCCTGGCCCAATTGCGCATCCTTTGGCACCTTATTGATGTGGGTCAGTGTTCAATTGTACTTTTTACAGCGGATTGTATCAAGTACCTTTTGTTTTTTTTATATACAAATGGTGTGGTTTTTCTACATGTAGATAAAGACATTGAGTTTGTCTTCGACTTAGAAGTAAGACATTTGTTTGGTGAGTTAAATGGGCTTGGCCCAAAGATTTGACGTCGTCTGGGCTACCGAAGGGCACATAACTTATAATGAAAAGTTGAATATAGTAATGACCAGTCGCGATTGTACATAGTTAATGTAGCCGATTTCAATTAGCAAAAAGACCAGGCAAAAATCCAAAAGTGGAAAAACTGTTCCAATGCTGCTGGTAAGAGGCTAATCCGACGTATTTTGTGACGAGAAATCGAATGGTGCAAACCGCGTTGCTCTCCGACCAATACTTTTGGCTGTAGCCACAAATGAATAATCAATGATGTCAAGATCACGTGCCCAGCAACGGCTCTTACTCCATGGAAACCAAGGAAATTTGCAATTTTTCAACAGCTGGAGATGCCTGGCCCAATTGCGCATCCTTTGGCACCTTATTGATGTGGGTCAGTGTTCAATTGTACTTTTTACAGCGGATTGTATCAAGTACCTTTTGTTTTTTTTATATACAAATGGTGTGGTTTTTCTACATGTAGATAAAGACATTGAGTTTGTCTTCGACTTAGAAGTAAGACATTTGTTGGGTGAGTTAAATGGGCTTGGCCCAAAGATTTGACGTCGTCTGGGCTACCGAAGGGCACATAACTTATAATGAAAAGTTGAATATAGTAATGACCAGTCGCGATTGTACATAGTTAATGTAGCCGATTTCAATTAGCAAAAAGACCAGGCAAAAATCCAAAAGTGGAAAAACTGTTCCAATGCTGCTGGTAAGAGGCTAATCCGACGTATTTTGTGACGAGAAATCGAATGGTGCAAACCGCGTTGCTCTCCGACCAATACTTTTGGCTGTAGCCACAAATGAATAATCAATGATGTCAAGATCACGTGCCCAGCAACGGCTCTTACTCCATGGAAACCAAGGAAATTTGCAATTTTTCAACAGCTGGAGATGCCTGGCCCAATTGCGCATCCTTTGGCACCTTATTGATGTGGGTCAGTGTTCAATTGTACTTTTTACAGCGGATTGTATCAAGTACCTTGTGTTTTTTTTATATACAAATGGTGTGGTTTTTCTACATGTAGATAAAGACATTGAGTTTGTCTTCGACTTAGAAGTAAGACATTTGCTGGGTGAGTTAAATGGGCTTGGCCCAAAGATTTGACGTCGTCTGGGCTACCGAAGGGCACATAACTTATAATGAAAAGTTGAATATAGTAATGACCAGTCGCGATTGTACATAGTTAATGTAGCCGATTTAAATTAGCAAAAAGACCAGGCAAAAATCCAAAAGTGGAAAAACTGTTCCAATGCTGCTGGTAAGAGGCTAATCCGACGTATTTTGTGACGAGAAATCGAATGGTGCAAACCGCGTTGCTCTCCGACCAATACTTTTGGCTGTAGCCACAAATGAATAATCAATGATGTCAAGATCACGTGCCCAGCAACGGCTCTTACTCCATGGAAACCAAGGAAATTTGCAATTTTTCAACAGCTGGAGATGCCTGGCCCAATTGCGCATCCTTTGGCACCTTATTGATGTGGGTCAGTGTTCAATTGTACTTTTTACAGCGGATTGTATCAAGTACCTTGTGTTTTTTTTATATACAAATGGTGTGGTTTTTCTACATGTAGATAAAGACATTGAGTTTGTCTTCGACTTAGAAGTAAGACATTTGCTGGGTGAGTTAAATGGGCTTGGCCCAAAGATTTGACGTCGTCTGGGCTACCGAAGGGCACATAACTTATAATGAAATGTTGAATATAGTAATGACCAGTCGCGATTGTACATAGTTAATGTAGCCGATTTAAATTAGCAAAAAGACCAGGCAAAAATCCAAAAGTGGAAAAACTGTTCCAATGCTGCTGGTAAGAGGCTAATCCGACGTATTTTGTGACGAGAAATCGAATGGTGCAAACCGCGTTGCTCTCCGACCAATACTTTTGGCTGTAGCCACAAATGAATAATCAATGATGTCAAGATCACGTGCCCAGCAACGGCTCTTACTCCATGGAAACCAAGGAAATTTGCAATTTTTCAACAGCTGGAGATGCCTGGCCCAATTGCGCATCCTTTGGCACCTTATTGATGTGGGTCAGTGTTCAATTGTACTTTTTACAGCGGATTGTATCAAGTACCTTTTGTTTTTTTTATATACAAATGGTGTGGTTTTTCTACATGTAGATAAAGACATTGAGTTTGTCTTCGACTTAGAAGTAAGACATTTGCTGGGTGAGTTAAATGGGCTTGGCCCAAAGATTTGACGTCGTCTGGGCTACCGAAGGGCACATAACTTATAATGAAATGTTGAATATAGTAATGACCAGTCGCGATTGTACATAGTTAATGTAGCCGATTTAAATTAGCAAAAAGACCAGGCAAAAATCCAAAAGTGGAAAAACTGTTCCAATGCTGCTGGTAAGAGGCTAATCCGACGTATTTTGTGACGAGAAATCGAATGGTGCAAACCGCGTTGCTCTCCGACCAATACTTTTGGCTGTAGCCACAAATGAATAATCAATGATGTCAAGACTCTTATTCCATGGAACCCAAGGAAATTTGCAATTTTTCAACAGCTGGAGATGCCTGGCCCAATTGCGCATCCTTTGGCACCTTATTGATGTGGGTCAGTGTTCAATTGTACTTTTTACAGCGGATTGTATCAAGTACCTTTTGTTTTTTTTTATATACAAATGGTGTGGTTTTTCTACATGTAGATAAAGACATTGAGTTTGTCTTCGACTTAGAAGTAAGACATTTGTTGGGTGAGTTAAATGGGCTTGGCCCAAAGATTTGACGTCGTCTGGGCTACCGAAGGGCACATAACTTATAATGAAATGTTGAATATAGTAATGACCAGTCGCGATTGTACATAGTTAATGTAGCCGATTTCAATTAGCAAAAAGACCAGGCAAAAATCCAAAAGTGGAAAAACTGTTCCAATGCTGCTGGTAAGAGGCTAATCCGACGTATTTTGTGACGAGAAATCGAATGGTGCAAACCGCGTTGCTCTCCGACCAATACTTTTGGCTGTAGCCACAAATGAATAATCAATGATGTCAAGATCACGTGCCCAGCAACGGCTCTTACTCCATGGAAACCAAGGAAATTTGCAATTTTTCAACAGCTGGAGATGCCTGGCCCAATTGCGCATCCTTTGGCACCTTATTGATGTGGGTCAGTGTTCAATTGTACTTTTTACAGCGGATTGTATCAAGTACCTTGTGTTTTTTTTATATACAAATGGTGTGGTTTTTCTACATGTAGATAAAGACATTGAGTTTGTCTTCGACTTAGAAGTAAGACATTTGCTGGGTGAGTTAAATGGGCTTGGCCCAAAGATTTGACGTCGTCTGGGCTACCGAAGGGCACATAACTTATAATGAAATGTTGAATATAGTAATGACCAGTCGCGATTGTACATAGTTAATGTAGCCGATTTCAATTCGCAAAAAGAGCAGGCAAAAATCCAAAAGTGGAAAAACTGTTCCAATGCTGCTGGTAAGAGGCTAATCCGACGTATTTTGTGACGAGAAATCGAATGGTGCAAACCGCGTTGCTCTCCGACCAATACTTTTGGCTGTAGCCACAAATGAATAATCAATGATGTCAAGATCACGTGCCCAGCAACGGCTCTTACTCCATGGAAACCAAGGAAATTTGCAATTTTTCAACAGCTGGAGATGCCTGGCCCAATTGCGCATCCTTTGGCACCTTATTGATGTGGGTCAGTGTTCAATTGTACATTTTACAGCGGATTGTATCAAGTACCTTGTGTTTTTTTTATATACAAATGGTGTGGTTTTTCTACATGTAGATAAAGACATTGAGTTTGTCTTCGACTTAGAAGTAAGACATTTGCTGGGTGAGTTAAATGGGCTTGGCCCAAAGATTTGACGTCGTCTGGGCTACCGAAGGGCACATAACTTATAATGAAAAGTTGAATATAGTAATGACCAGTCGCGATTGTACATAGTTAATGCAGCCGATTTCAATTCGCAAAAAGACCAGGCAAAAATCCAAAAGTAGAAAAACTGTTCCAATGCTGCTGGTAAGAGGCTAATCCGACGTATTTTGTGACGAGAAATCGAATGGTGCAAACCGCGTTGCTCTCCGACCAATACTTTTGGCTGTAGCCACAAATGAATAATCAATGATGTCAAGATCACGTGCCCAGCAACGGCTCTTACTCCATGGAAACCAAGGAAATTTGCAATTTTTCAACAGCTGGAGATGCCTGGCCCAATTGCGCATCCTTTGGCACCTTATTGATGTGGGTCAGTGTTCAATTGTACTTTTTACAGCGGATTGTATCAAGTACCTTTTGTTTTTTTTATATACAAATGGTGTGGTTTTTCTACATGTAGATAAAGACATTGAGTTTGTCTTCGACTTAGAAGTAAGACATTTGCTGGGTGAGTTAAATGGGCTTGGCCCAAAGATTTGACGTCGTCTGGGCTACCGAAGGGCACATAACTTATAATGAAAAGTTGAATATAGTAATGACCAGTCGCGATTGTACATAGTTAATGTAGCCGATTTCAATTCGCAAAAAGAGCAAGCAAAAATCCAAAAGTGGAAAAACTGTTCCAATGCTGCTGGTAAGAGGCTAATCCGACGTATTTTGTGACGAGAAATCGAATGGTGCAAACCGCGTTGCTCTCCGACCAATACTTTTGGCTGTAGCCACAAGTGAATAATCAATGATGTCAAGATCACGTGCCCAGCAACGGCTCTTACTCCATGGAAACCAAGGAAATTTGCAATTTTTCAACAGCTGGAGATGCCTGGCCCAATTGCGCATCCTTTGGCACCTTATTGATGTGGGTCAGTGTTCAATTGTACTTTTTACAGCGGATTGTATCAAGTACCTTGTGTTTTTTTTATATACAAATGGTGTGGTTTTTCTACATGTAGATAAAGACATTGAGTTTGTCTTCGACTTAGAAGTAAGACATTTGCTGGGTGAGTTAAATGGGCTTGGCCCAAAGATTTGACGTCGTCTGGGCTACCGAAGGGCACATAACTTATAATGAAATGTTGAATATAGTAATGACCAGTCGCGATTGAACATAGTTAATGTAGCCGATTTCAATTAGCAAAATGACCAGGCAAAAATCCAAAAGTGGAAAAACTGTTCCAATGCTGCTGGTGAGAGGCTAATCCGACGTATTTTGTGACGAGAAATCGAATGGTGCAAACCGCGTTGCTCTCCGACCAATACTTTTGGCTGTAGCCACAAATGAATAATCAATGATGTCAAGATCACGTGCCCAGCAACGGCTCTTACTCCATGGAAACCAAGGAAATTTGCAATTTTTCAACAGCTGGAGATGCCTGGCCCAATTGCGCATCCTTTGGCACCTTATTGATGTGGGTCAGTGTTCAATTGTACTTTTTACAGCGGATTGTATCAAGTACCTTGTGTTTTTTTATATACAAATGGTGTGGTTTTTCTACATGTAGATAAAGACATTGAGTTTGTCTTCGACTTAGAAGTAAGACATTTGCTGGGTGAGTTAAATGGGCTTGGCCCAAAGATTTGACGTCGTCTGGGCTACCGAAGGGCACATAACTTATAATGAAATGTTGAATATAGTAATGACCAGTCGCGATTGTACATAGTTAATGCAGCCGATTTCAATTCGCAAAAAGACCAGGCAAAAAATCCAAAAGTAGAAAAACTGTTCCAATGCTGCTGGTAAGAGGCTAATCCGGCGTATTTTGTGACGAGAAATCGAATGGTGCAAACCGCGTTGCTCTCCGACCAATACTTTTGGCTGTAGCCACAAATGAATAATCAATGATGTCAAGATCACGTGCCCAGCAACGGCTCTTACTCCATGGAAACCAAGGAAATTTGCAATTTTTCAACAGCTGGAGATGCCTGGCCCAATTGCGCATCCTTTGGCACCTTATTGATGTGGGTCAGTGTTCAATTGTACTTTTTACAGCGGATTGTATCAAGTACCTTTTGTTTTTTTTATATACAAATGGTGTGGTTTTTCTACATGTAGATAAAGACATTGAGTTTGTCTTCGACTTAGAAGTAAGACATTTGCTGGGTGAGTTAAATGGGCTTGGCCCAAAGATTTGACGTCGTCTGGGCTACCGAAGGGCACATAACTTATAATGAAAAATTGAATATAGTAATGACCAGTCGCGATTGTACATAGTTAATGTAGCCGATTTCAATTAGCAAAATGACCAGGCAAAAATCCAAAAGTGGAAAAACTGTTCCAATGCTGCTGGTGAGAGGCTAATCCGACGTATTTTGTGACGAGAAATCGAATGGTGCAAACCGCGTTGCTCTCCGACCAATACTTTTGGCTGTAGCCACAAATGAATAATCAATGATGTCAAGATCACGTGCCCAGCAACGGCTCTTACTCCATGGAAACCAAGGAAATTTGCAATTTTTCAACAGCTGGAGATGCCTGGCCCAATTGCGCATCCTTTGGCACCTTATTGATGTGGTCAGTGTTCAATTGTACTTTTTACAGCGGATTGTATCAAGTACCTTGTGTTTTTTATATACAAATGGTGTGGTTTTTCTACATGTAGATAAAGACATTGAGTTTGTCTTCGACTTAGAAGTAAGACATTTGCTGGGTGAGTTAAATGGGCTTGGCCCAAAGATTGGACGTCGTCTGGGCTACCGAAGGGCACATAACTTATAATGAAATGTTGAATATAGTAATGACCAGTCGCGATTGTACATAGTTAATGCAGCCGATTTCAATTCGCAAAAAGACCAGGCAAAAATCCCAAAAGTAGAAAAACTGTTCCAATGCTGCTGGTAAGAGGCTAATCCGGCGTATTTTGTGACGAGAAATCGAATGGTGCAAACCGCGTTGCTCTCCGACCAATACTTTTGGCTGTAGCCACAAATGAATAATCAATGATGTCAAGATCACGTGCCCAGCAACGGCTCTTACTCCATGGAAACCAAGGAAATTTGCAATTTTTCAACAGCTGGAGATGCCTGGCCCAATTGCGCATCCTTTGGCACCTTATTGATGTGGGTCAGTGTTCAATTGTACTTTTTACAGCGGATTGTATCAAGTACCTTTTGTTTTTTTTATATACAAATGGTGTGGTTTTTCTACATGTAGATAAAGACATTGAGTTTGTCTTCGGACTTAGAAGTAAGACATTGCTGGGTGAGTTAAATGGGCTTGGCCCAAAGATTTGACGTCGTCTGGGCTACCGAAGGGAACATAACTTATAATGGAAAAATTGAATATAGTAATGACCAGTCGCGATTGTACATAGTTAATGTAGCCGATTTCAATAAGCAAAAAGATCAGGCAAAAATCCAAAAGTGGAAAAACTGTCCAATGCTGCTGGTAAGAGGCTAATCCGACGTATTTTGTGACGAGAAATCGAATGGTGCAAACCGCGTTGCTCTCCGACCAATACTTTTTGGCTGTAGCCACAAGTGAATAATCAATGATGTCAAGATCACGTGCCCAGCAACGGCTCTTACTCCATGGAAACCAAGGAAATTTGCAATTTTTCAACAGCTGGAGATGCCTGGGCCCAATTGCGCATCCTTTGGCACCTTATTGATGTGGGTCAGTGTTCAATTGTACTTTTTACAGCGGATTGTATCAAGTACCTTGTGTTTTTTTTATATACCAAATGGTGTGGTTTTTCTACATGTAGATAAAGACTTTGAGTTTGTCTTCGACTTAGAAGTAAGACATTTGCTGGGTGAGTTAAATGGGCTTGGCCCAAAGATTTGACGTCGTCTGGGCTACCGAAGGGCACATAACTTATAATGAAATGTTGAATATAGTAATGACCAGTCGCGATTGTACATAGTTAATGTAGCCGATTTCAATTAGCAAAATGACCAGGCAAAAATCCAAAGTGGAAAAACTGTTCCAATGCTGCTGGTGAGAGGCTAATCCGACGTATTTTGTGACGAGAAATCGAATGGTGCAAACCGCGTTGCTCTCCGACCAATACTTTTGGCTGTAGCCACAAATGAATAATCAATGATGTCAAGATCACGTGCCCAGCAACGGCTCTTACTCCATGGAAACCAAGGCAAATTTGCAATTTTTCACAGCTGGAGATGCCTGCCCAATTGCGCAATCCTTTGGCACCTTATTGATGTGGGTCAGTGTTCAATTGTACTTTTTACAGCGGATTGTATCAAGTAC
>NW_027018073.1:0-93000 GCF_032854445.1 Liolophura sinensis | reverse complement strand
AGTACAATTAAACACTGACCCACATCAATAAGGTGCCAAAAGATGCGCAATTGGGCCAGGCATCTCCAGCTGTTGAAAAATTGCAAATTTCCTTGGTTTCCATGGAGTAAGAGCCGTTGTTAGGCACGTGATTTTCACATAAATGCTCATTCAATTGTCGCTACAGCCAAAAGTATTGGTCGGAGAGCAACGCGGTTTGCACCATTCGATTTCTCGTCACAAAATACGTCGGATTAGCCTCTTACCAGCAGCATTGGAACAGTTTTTCCACTTTTGGATTGTTGCTTGGGCTTTTTGCTAATTCAATTCGGCTACATTTACTATGTAATATCGCGACTGGTCATTACTATATTCAACTTTTGATTATAAGTTATGTGCCCTTCGGTAGCCCAGAAGACGTCAAATCTTTGGGCCAAGCCCATTTAACTCATCCAGCAATTGTCTTACTTCTAAGTCGAAGACAAACTCAATGTCTTTATCTACATGTTGAAAAACCACACCATTTGTATATAAAAAACACAAGGTACTTGATACAGTCTGCTGTAAAAAGTACAATTAAACACTGACCCACATCAATAAGGTGCCAAAAGATGCGCAATTGGGCCAGGCATCTCCAGCTGTTGAAAAATTGCAAATTTCCTTGGTTTCCATGGAGTAAGAGCCGTTGCTGGGCACGTGATTTTCACATAAATGCTCATTCAATTGTCGCTACAGCCAAAAGTATTGGTCGGAGAGCAACGCGGTTTGCACCATTCGATTTCTCGTCACAAAATACGTCGGATTAGCCTCTTACCAGCAGCATTGGAACAGTTTTTCCACTTTTGGATTTTTGCTTGGGCTTTTTGCTAATTCAATTCGGCTACATTTACTATGTAATATCGCGACTGGTCATTGCTATATTCAACTTTTGATTATAAGTTATGTGCCCTTCGGTAGCCCAGAAGACGTCAAATCTTTGGGCCAAGCCCATTTAACTCATCCAGCAATTGTCTTACTTCTAAGTCGAAGACAAACTCAATGTCTTTATCTACATGTTGAAAAACCACACCATTTGTATATAAAAAACACAAGGTACTTGATACAGTCTGCTGTAAAAAGTACAATTAAACACTGACCCACATCAATAAGGTGCCAAAAGATGCGCAATTGGGCCAGGCATCTCCAGCTGTTGAAAAATTGCAAATTTCCTTGGTTTCCATGGAGTAAGAGCCGTTGTTAGGCACGTGATTTTCACATAAATGCTCATTCAATTGTAGCTACAGCCATAAGTGTTGGTCGGAGAGCAACGCGGTTTGCACCATTCGATTTCTCGTCACAAAATACGTCGGATTAGCCTCTTACCAGCAGCATTGGAACAGTTTTTCCACTTTTGGATTTTTCCCTGGGCTTTTTGCTAATTAAATTCGGCTACATTTACTATGTAATATCGCGACTGGTCATTACTATATTCAACTTTTGATTATAAGTTATGTGCCCTTCGGTAGCCCAGAAGACGTCAAATCTTTGGGCCAAGCCCATTTAACTCATCCAGCAATTGTCTTACTTCTAAGTCGAAGACAAACTCAATGTCTTTATCTACATGTTGAAAAACCACACCATTTGTATATAAAAAACACAAGGTACTTGATACAGTCTGCTGTAAAAAGTACAATTGAACACTGACCCACATCAATAAGGTGCCAAAAGATGCGCAATTGGGCCAGGCATCTCCAGCTGTTGAAAAATTGCAAATTTCCTTGGTTTCCATGGAGTAAGAGCCGTTGTTAGGCACGTGATTTTCACATAAATGCTCATTCAATTGTCGCTACAGCCAAAAGTATTGGTCGGAGAGCAACGCAGTTTGCACCATTCGATTTCTCGTCACAAAAAACATCGGATTAGCCTCTTACCAGCAGCATTGGAACAGTTTTTCCACTTTTGGATTTTTGCCTGGGCTTTTTGCTAATTCAATTCGGCTACATTTACTATGTAATATCGCGACTGGTCATTACTATATTCAACTTTTGATTATAAGTTATGTGCCCTTCGGTAGCCCAGAAGACGTCAAATCTTTGGGCCAAGCCCATTTAACTCATCCAGCAATTGTCTTACTTCTAAGTCGAAGACAAACTCAATGTCTTTATCTACATGTTGAAAAACCACACCATTTGTATATAAAAACACAAGGTACTTGATACAGTCTGCTGTAAAAAGTACAATTAAACACTGACCCACATCAATAAGGTGCCAAAAGATGCGCAATTGGGCCAGGCATCTCCAGCTGTTGAAAAATTGCAAATTTCCTTGGTTTCCATGGAGTAAGAGCCGTTGTTAGGCACGTGATTTTCACATAAATGCTCATTCAATTGTAGCTACAGCCATAAGTGTTGGTCGGAGAGCAACGCGGTTTGCACCATTGGATTTCTCGTCACAAAATACGTCGGATTAGCCTCTTACCAGCAGCATTGGAACAGTTTTACCACTTTTGGATTTTTGCCTGGGCTTTTTGCTAATTGAAATCGGCTACATTTACTATGTAATATTGCGACTGGTCATTACAATAGTCAACTTTTGATTATAAGTTATGTGCCCTTCGGTAGCCCAGAAGACGTCAAATCTTTGGGCCAAGCCCATTTAACTCATCCAGCAATTGTCTTACTTCTAAGTCGAAGACAAACTCAATGTCTTTATCTACATGTTGAAAAACCACACCATTTGTATATAAAAAACACAAGGTACTTGATACAGTCTGCTGTAAAAAGTACAATTAAACACTGACCCACATCAATAAGGTGCCAAAAGATGCGCAATTGGGCCAGGCATCTCCAGCTGTTGAAAAATTGCAAATTTCCTTGGTTTCCATGGAGTAAGAGCCGTTGTTAGGCACGTGATTTTCACATAAATGCTCATTCAATTGTCGCTACAGCCAAAAGTATTGGTCGGAGAGCAACGCGGTTTGCACCATTCGATTTCTCGTCACAAAATACGTCGGATTAGCCTCTTACCAGCAGCATTGGAGCAGTTTTTCCACTTTTTGATTTTTGCTTGGGCTTTTTGCTAATTAAATTCGGCTACATTTACTATGTAATATTGCGACTGGTCATTACTATATTCAACTTTTGATTATAAGTTATGTGCCCTTCGGTAGCCCAGAAGACGTCAAATCTTTGGGCCAAGCCCATTTAACTCATCCAGCAATTGTCTTACTTCTAAGTCGAAGACAAACTCAATGTCTTTATCTACATGTTGAAAAACCACACCATTTGTATATAAAAAACACAAGGTACTTGATACAGTCTGCTGTAAAAAGTACAATTAAACACTGACCCACATCAATAAGGTGCCAAAAGATGCGCAATTGGGCCAGGCATCTCCAGCTGTTGAAAAATTGCAAATTTCCTTGGTTTCCATGGAGTAAGAGCCGTTGTTAGGCACGTGATTTTCACATAAATGCTCATTCAATTGTCGCTACAGCCAAAAGTATTGGTCGGAGAGCAACGCGGTTTGCACCATTCGATTTCTCGTCACAAAATACGTCGGATTAGCCTCTTACCAGCAGCATTGGAACAGTTTTTCCACTTTTGGATTTTTGCCTGGGCTTTTTGCTAATTGAAATCGGCTACATTTACTATGTAATATTGCGACTGGTCATTACAATAGTCAACTTTTGATTATAAGTTATGTGCCCTTCGGTAGCCCAGAAGACGTCAAATCTTTGGGCCAAGCCCATTTAACTCATCCAGCAATTGTCTTACTTCTAAGTCGAAGACAAACTCAATGTCTTTATCTACATGTTGAAAAACCACACCATTTATATATAAAAAACACAAGGTACTTGATACAGTCTGCTGTAAAAAGTACAATTGAACACTGACCCACATCAATAAGGTGCCAAGAGATGCGCAATTGGGCCAGGCATCTCCAGCTGTTGAAAAATTGCAAATTTCCTTGGTTTCCATGGAGTAAGAGCCGTTGTTAGGCACGTGATTTTCACATAAATGCTCATTCAATTGTCGCTACAGCCAAAAGTATTGGTCGGAGAGCAACGCGGTTTGCACCATTCGATTTCTCGTCACAAAATACATCGGATTAGCCTCTTACCAGCAGCATTGGAACAGTTTTTCCACTTTTGGATTTTTGCCTGGGCTTTTTGCTAATTCAATTCGGCTACATTTACTATGTAATATCGCGACTGGTCATTACTATATTCAACTTTTGATTATAAGTTATGTGCCCTTCGGTAGCCCAGAAGACGTCAAATCTTTGGGCCAAGCCCATTTAACTCATCCAGCAATTGTCTTACTTCTAAGTCGAAGACAAACTCAATGTCTTTATCTACATGTTGAAAAACCACACCATTTGTATATAAAAAACACAAGGTACTTGATACAGTCTGCTGTAAAAAGTACAATTAAACACTGACCCACATCAATAAGGTGCCAAAAGATGCGCAATTGGGCCAGGCATCTCCAGCTGTTGAAAAATTGCAAATTTCCTTGGTTTCCATGGAGTAAGAGCCGTTGTTAGGCACGTGATTTTCACATAAATGCGCATTCAATTGTAGCTACAGCCATAAGTGTTGGTCGGAGAGCAACGCGGTTTGCACCATTGGATTTCTCGTCACAAAATACGTCGGATTAGCCTCTTACCAGCAGCATTGGAACAGTTTTACCACTTTTGGATTTTTGCCTGGGCTTTTTGCTAATTGAAATCGGCTACATTTACTATGTAATATTGCGACTGGTCATTACAATAGTCAACTTTTGATTATAAGTTATGTGCCCTTCGGTAGCCCAGAAGACGTCAAATCTTTGGGCCAAGCCCATTTAACTCATCCAGCAATTGTCTTACTTCTAAGTCGAAGACAAACTCAATGTCTTTATCTACATGTTGAAAAACCACACCATTTGTATATAAAAAACACAAGGTACTTGATACAGTCTGCTGTAAAAAGTACAATTAAACACTGACCCACATCAATAAGGTGCCAAAAGATGCGCAATTGGGCCAGGCATCTCCAGCTGTTGAAAAATTGCAAATTTCCTTGGTTTCCATGGAGTAAGAGCCGTTGTTAGGCACGTGATTTTCACATAAATGCTCATTCAATTGTCGCTACAGCCAAAAGTATTGGTCGGAGAGCAACGCGGTTTGCACCATTCGATTTCTCGTCACAAAATACGTCGGATTAGCCTCTTACCAGCAGCATTGGAGCAGTTTTTCCACTTTTGGATTTTTGCTTGGGCTTTTTGCTAATTAAATTAGGCTACATTTACTATGTAATATCGCGACTGGTCATTACTATATTCAACTTTTGATTATAAGTTATGTGCCCTTCGGTAGCCCAGAAGACGTCAAATCTTTGGGCCAAGCCCATTTAACTCATCCAGCAATTGTCTTACTTCTAAGTCGAAGACAAACTCAATGTCTTTATCTACATGTTGAAAAACCACACCATTTGTATATAAAAAACACAAGGTATTTGATACAGTCTGCTGTAAAAAGTACAATTAAACACTGACCCACATCAATAAGGTGCCAAAAGATGCGCAATTGGGCCAGGCATCTCCAGCTGTTGAAAAATTGCAAATTTCCTTGGTTTCCATGGAGTAAGAGCCGTTGCTGGGCACGTGATTTTCACATAAATGCTCATTCAATTGTCGCTACAGCCAAAAGTATTGGGCGGAGAGCAACGCGGTTTGCACCATTCGATTTCTCGTCACAAAATACGTCGGATTAGCCTCTTACCAGCAGCATTGGAACAGTTTTTCCACTTTTGGATTTTTGCTTGGGCTTTTTGCTAATTAAATTCGGCTACATTTACTATGTAATATCGCGACTGGTCATTACTATATTCAACTTTTGATTATAAGTTATGTGCCCTTCGGTAGCCCAGAAGACGTCAAATCTTTGGGCCAAGCCCATTTAACTCATCCAGCAATTGTCTTACTTCTAAGTCGAAGACAAACTCAATGTCTTTATCTACATGTTGAAAAAACCACACCATTTGTATATAAAAAAACACAAGGTACTTGATACAGTCTGCTGTAAAAAGTACAATTAAACACTGACCCACATCAATAAGGTGCCAAAAGATGCGCAATTGGGCCAGGCATCTCCAGCTGTTGAAAAATTGCAAATTTCCTTGGTTTCCATGGAGTAAGAGCCGTTGTTAGGCACGTGATTTTCACATAAATGCTCATTCAATTGTCGCTACAGCCATAAGTGTTGGTCGGAGAGCAACGCGGTTTGCACCATTCGATTTCTCGTCACAAAATACGTCGGATTAGCCTCTTACCAGCAGCATTGGAACAGTTTTTCCACTTTTGGATTTTTGCCTGGGCTTTTTGCTAATTCAATTCGGCTACATTTACTATGTAATATCGCGACTGGTCATTACTATATTCAACTTTTGATTATAAGTTATGTGCCCTTCGGTAGCCCAGAAGACGTCAAATCTTTCGGCCAAGCCCATTTAACTCATCCAGCAATTGTCTTACTTCTAAGTCGAAGACAAACTCAATGTCTTTATCTACATGTTGAAAAACCACACCATTTGTATATAAAAAACACAAGGTACTTGATACAGTCTGCTGTAAAAAGTACAATTAAACACTGACCCACATCAATAAGGTGCCAAAAGATGCGCAATTGGGCCAGGCATCTCCAGCTGTTGAAAAATTGCAAATTTCCTTGGTTTCCATGGAGTAAGAGCCGTTGCTGGGCACGTGATTTTCACATAAATGCTCATTCAATTGTCGCTACAGCCAAAAGTATTGGGCGGAGAGCAACGCGGTTTGCACCATTCGATTTCTCGTCACAAAATACGTCGGATTAGCCTCTTACCAGCAGCATTGGAACAGTTTTTCCACTTTTGGATTTTTGCCTGGGTTTTTTGCTAATTAAATTCGGCTACATTTACTATGTAATATCGCGACTGGTCATTACTATATTCAACTTTTGATTATAAGTTATGTGCCCTTCGGTAGCCCAGAAGACGTCAAATCTTTGGGCCAAGCCCATTTAACTCATCCAGCAATTGTCTTACTTCTAAGTCGAAGACAAACTCAATGTCTTTATCTACATGTTGAAAAACCACACCATTTGTATATAAAAAACACAAGGTACTTGATACAGTCTGCTGTAAAAAGTACAATTAAACACTGACCCACATCAATAAGGTGCCAAAAGATGCGCAATTGGGCCAGGCATCTCCAGCTGTTGAAAAATTGCAAATTTCCTTGGTTTCCATGGAGTAAGAGCCGTTGTTAGGCACGTGATTTTCACATAAATGCTCATTCAATTGTCGCTACAGCCAAAAGTATTGGTCGGAGAGCAACGCGGTTTGCACCATTCGATTTCTCGTCACAAAATACGTCGGATTAGCCTCTTACCAGCAGCATTGGAACAGTTTTACCACTTTTGGATTGTTGCCTGGGCTTTTTGCTAATTGAAATCGGCTACATTTACTATGTAATATTGCGACTGGTCATTACAATAGTCAACTTTTGATTATAAGTTATGTGCCCTTCGGTAGCCCAGAAGACGTCAAATCTTTGGGCCAAGCCCATTTAACTCATCCAGCAATTGTCTTACTTCTAAGTCGAAGACAAACTCAATGTCTTTATCTACATGTTGAAAAACCACACCATTTGTATATAAAAAACACAAGGTACTTGATACAGTCTGCTGTAAAAAGTACAATTAAACACTGACCCACATCAATAAGGTGCCAAAAGATGCGCAATTGGGCCAGGCATCTCCAGCTGTTGAAAAATTGCAAATTTCTTTGGTTTCCATGGAGTAAGAGCCGTTGCTGGGCACGTGATTTTCACATAAATGCTCATTCAATTGTCGCTACAGCCAAAAGTATTGGTCGGAGAGCAACGCGGTTTGCACCATTCGATTTCTCGTCACAAAATACGTCGGATTAGCCTCTTACCAGCAGCATTGGAACAGTTTTTCCACTTTTGGATTTTGCTTTGGGCTTTTTGCTAATTCAATTCGGCTACATTTACTATGTAATATCGCGACTGGTCATTACTATATTCAACTTTTGATTATAAGTTATGTGCCCTTCGGTAGCCCAGAAGACGTCAAATCTTTGGGCCAAGCCCATTTAACTCATCCAGCAATTGTCTTACTTCTAAGTCGAAGACAAACTCAATGTCTTTATCTACATGTTGAAAAACCACACCATTTGTATATAAAAAACACAAGGTACTTGATACAGTCCTGCTGTAAAAAGTACAATTAAACACTGACCCACATCAATAAGGTGCCAAAAGATGCGCAATTGGGCCAGGCATCTCCAGCTGTTGAAAAATTGCAAATTTCCTTGGTTTCCATGGAGTAAGAGCCGTTGTTAGGCACGTGATTTTCACATAAATGCTCATTCAATTGTAGCTACAGCCATAAGTGTTGGTCGGAGAGCAACGCGGTTTTGCACCATCGATTTCTCGTCACAAAATACGTCGGATTAGCCTCTTACCAGCAGCATTGGAACAGTTTTTCCACTTTTGGATTTTTGCTTGGGCTTTTTGCTAATTCAATTCGGCTACATTTACTATGTAATATCGCGACTGGTCATTACTATATTCAACATTTGATTATAAGTTATGTGCCCTTCGGTAGCCCAGAAGACGTCAAATCTTTGGGCCAAGCCCATTTAACTCATCCAGCAATTGTCTTACTTCTAAGTCGAAGACAAACTCAATGTCTTTATCTACATGTTGAAAAACCACACCATTTGTATATAAAAAACACAAGGTACTTGATACAGTCTGCTGTAAAAAGTACAATTGAACACTGACCCACATCAATAAGGTGCCAAAAGATGCGCAATTGGGCCAGGCATCTCCAGCTGTTGAAAAATTGCAAATTTCCTTGGTTTCCATGGAGTAAGAGCCGTTGTTAGGCACGTGATTTTCACATAAATGCTCATTCAATTGTCGCTACAGCCAAAAGTATTGGTCGGAGAGCAACGCGGTTTGCACCATTCGATTTCTCGTCACAAAATACATCGGATTAGCCTCTTACCAGCAGCATTGGAACAGTTTTTCCACTTTTGGATTTTTGCTTGGGCTTTTTGCTAATTAAATTCGGCTACATTTACTATGTAATATCGCGACTGGTCATTACTATATTCAACTTTTGATTATAAGTTATGTGCCCTTCGGTAGCCCAGAAGACGTCAAATCTTTGGGCCAAGCCCATTTAACTCATCCAGCAATTGTCTTACTTCTAAGTCGAAGACAAACTCAATGTCTTTATCTACATGTTGAAAAACCACACCATTTGTATATAAAAAACACAAGGTACTTGATACAGTCTGCTGTAAAAAGTACAATTAAACACTGACCCACATCAATAAGGTGCCAAAAGATGCGCAATTGGGCCAGGCATCTCCAGCTGTTGAAAAATTGCAAATTTCCTTGGTTTCCATGGAGTAAGAGCCGTTGTTAGGCACGTGATTTTCACATAAATGCGCATTCAATTGTAGCTACAGCCATAAGTGTTGGTCGGAGAGCAACGCAGTTTGCACCATTGGATTTCTCGTCACAAAATACGTCGGATTAGCCTCTTACCAGCAGCATTGGAACAGTTTTACCACTTTTGGATTTTTGCCTGGGCTTTTTGCTAATTGAAATCGGCTACATTTACTATGTAATATTGCGACTGGTCATTACAATAGTCAACTTTTGATTATAAGTTATGTGCCCTTCGGTAGCCCAGAAGACGTCAAATCTTTGGGCCAAGCCCATTTAACTCATCCAGCAATTGTCTTACTTCTAAGTCGAAGACAAACTCAATGTCTTTATCTACATGTTGAAAAACCACACCATTTGTATATAAAAAACACAAGGTACTTGATACAGTCTGCTGTAAAAAGTACAATTAAACACTGACCCACATCAATAAGGTGCCAAAAGATGCGCAATTGGGCCAGGCATCTCCAGCTGTTGAAAAATTGCAAATTTCCTTGGTTTCCATGGAGTAAGAGCCGTTGTTAGGCACGTGATTTTCACATAAATGCTCATTCAATTGTCGCTACAGCCAAAAGTATTGGTCGGAGAGCAACGCGGTTTGCACCATTCGATTTCTCGTCACAAAATACGTCGGATTAGCCTCTTACCAGCAGCATTGGAACAGTTTTTCCACTTTTGGATTTTTGCCTGGGCTTTTTGCTAATTCAATTCGGCTACATTTACTATGTAATATCGCGACTGGTCATTACTATATTCAACTTTTGATTATAAGTTATGTGCCCTTCGGTAGCCCAGAAGACGTCAAATCTTTGGGCCAAGCCCATTTAACTCATCCAGCAATTGTCTTACTTCTAAGTCGAAGACAAACTCAATGTCTTTATCTACATGTTGAAAAACCACACCATTTGTATATAAAAAACACAAGGTACTTGATACAGTCTGCTGTAAAAAGTACAATTAAACACTGACCCACATCAATAAGGTGCCAAAAGATGCGCAATTGGGCCAGGCATCTCCAGCTGTTGAAAAATTGCAAATTTCCTTGGTTTCCATGGAGTAAGAGCCGTTGCTGGGCACGTGATTTTCACATAAATGCTCATTCAATTGTCGCTACAGCCAAAAGTATTGGTCGGAGAGCAACGCGGTTTGCACCATTCGATTTCTCGTCACAAAAAACGTCGGATTAGCCTCTTACCAGCAGCATTGGAACAGTTTTTCCACTTTTGGATTTTTGCTTGGGCTTTTTGCTAATTAAATTCGGCTACATTTACTATGTAATATCGCGACTGGTCATTACTATATTCAACTTTTGATTATAAGTTATGTGCCCTTCGGTAGCCCAGAAGACGTCAAATCTTTGGGCCAAGCCCATTTAACTCATCCAGCAATTGTCTTACTTCTAAGTCGAAGACAAACTCAATGTCTTTATCTACATGTTGAAAAACCACACCATTTGTATATAAAAAACACAAGGTACTTGATACAGTCTGCTGTAAAAAGTACAATTAAACACTGACCCACATCAATAAGGTGCCAAAAGATGCGCAATTGGGCCAGGCATCTCCAGCTGTTGAAAAATTGCAAATTTCCTTGGTTTCCATGGAGTAAGAGCCGTTGTTAGGCACGTGATTTTCACATAAATGCTCATTCAATTGTAGCTACAGCCATAAGTGTTGGTCGGAGAGCAACGCGGTTTGCACCATTCGATTTCTCGTCACAAAATACGTCGGATTAGCCTCTTACCAGCAGCATTGGAACAGTTTTTCCACTTTTGGATTTTTGCCTGGGCTTTTTGCTAATTCAATTCGGCTACATTTACTATGTAATATCGCGACTGGTCATTACTATATTCAACTTTTGATTATAAGTTATGTGCCCTTCGGTAGCCCAGAAGACGTCAAATCTTTGGGCCAAGCCCATTTAACTCATCCAGCAATTGTCTTACTTCTAAGTCGAAGACAAACTCAATGTCTTTATCTACATGTTGAAAAACCACACCATTTGTATATAAAAAACACAAGGTACTTGATACAGTCTACTATAAAAATTACAATTAAACACTGACCCACATCAATAAGGTGCCAAAAGATGCGCAATTGGGCCAGGCATCTCCAGCTGTTGAAAAATTGCAAATTTCCTTGGTTTCCATGGAGTAAGAGCCGTTGTTAGGCACGTGATTTTCACATAAATGCGCATTCAATTGTAACTACAGCCATAAGTGTTGGTGGGAGAGCAACGCGGTTTGCACCATTCGATTTCTCGTCACAAAATACGTCGGATTAGCCTCTTACCAGCAGCATTGGAACAGTTTTACCACTTTTGGATTTTTGCCTGGGCTTTCTGCTAATTGAAATCGGCTACATTTACTATGTAATATCGCGACTGGTCATTACAATTGTCAACTTTTGATTATAAGTTATGTGCCCTTCGGTAGCCCAGAAGACGTCAAATCTTTGGGCCAAGCCCATTTAACTCATCCAGCAATTGTCTTACTTCTAAGTCGAAGACAAACTCAATGTCTTTATCTACATGTTGAAAAACCACACCATTTGTATATAAAAAACACAAGGTACTTGATACAGTCTGCTGTAAAAAGTACAATTAAACACTGACCCACATCAATAAGGTGCCAAAAGATGCGCAATTGGGCCAGGCATCTCCAGCTGTTGAAAAATTGCAAATTTCCTTGGTTTCCATGGAGTAAGAGCCGTTGTTAGGCACGTGATTTTCACATAAATGCTCATTCAATTGTCGCTACAGCCAAAAGTATTGGTCGGAGAGCAACGCGGTTTGCACCATTGGATTTGTCGTCACAAAATACGTCGGATTAGCCTCTTACCAGCAGCATTGGAACAGTTTTACCACTTTTGGATTTTTGCCTGGGCTTTTTGCTAATTGAAATCGGCTACATTTACTATGTAATATTGCGACTGGTCATTACAATAGTCAACTTTTGATTATAAGTTATGTGCCCTTCGGTAGCCCAGAAGACGTCAAATCTTTGGGCCAAGCCCATTTAACTCATCCAGCAATTGTCTTACTTCTAAGTCGAAGACAAACTCAATGTCTTTATCTACATGTTGAAAAACCACACCATTTGTATATAAAAAACACAAGGTACTTGATACAGTCTGCTGTAAAAAGTACAATTAAACACTGACCCACATCAATAAGGTGCCAAAAGATGCGCAATTGGGCCAGGCATCTCCAGCTGTTGAAAAATTGCAAATTTCCTTGGTTTCCATGGAGTAAGAGCCGTTGTTAGGCACGTGATTTTCACATAAATGCTCATTCAATTGTCGCTACAGCCAAAAGTATTGGTCGGAGAGCAACGCGGTTTGCACCATTCGATTTCTCGTCACAAAATACGTCGGATTAGCCTCTTACCAGCAGCATTGGAACAGTTTTTCCACTTTTGGATTTTTGCCTGGGTTTTTTGCTAATTAAATTCGGCTACATTTACTATGTAATATCGCGACTGGTCATTACTATATTCAACTTTTGATTATAAGTTATGTGCCCTTCGGTAGCCCAGAAGACGTCAAATCTTTGGGCCAAGTCCATTTAACTCATCCAGCAATTGTCTTACTTCTAAGTCGAAGACAAACTCAATGTCTTTATCTACATGTTGAAAAACCACACCATTTGTATATAAAAAACACAAGGTACTTGATACAGTCTGCTGTAAAAAGTACAATTAAACACTGACCCACATCAATAAGGTGCCAAAAGATGCGCAATTGGGCCAGGCATCTCCAGCTGTTGAAAAATTGCAAATTTCCTTGGTTTCCATGGAGTAAGAGCCGTTGTTAGGCACGTGATTTTCACATAAATGCTCATTCAATTGTCGCTACAGCCAAAAGTATTGGTCGGAGAGCAACGCGGTTTGCACCATTCGATTTCTCGTCACAAAATACGTCGGATTAGCCTCTTACCAGCAGCATTGGAACAGTTTTTCCACTTTTGGATTTTTGCTTGGGCTTTTTGCTAATTCAATTCGGCTACATTTACTATGTAATATCGCGACTGGTCATTACTATATTCAACTTTTGATTATAAGTTATGTGCCCTTCGGTAGCCCAGAAGACGTCAAATCTTTGGGCCAAGCCCATTTAACTCATCCAGCAATTGTCTTACTTCTAAGTCGAAGACAAACTCAATGTCTTTATCTACATGTTGAAAAACCACACCATTTGTATATAAAAAACACAAGGTACTTGATACAGTCTGCTGTAAAAAGTACAATTAAACACTGACCCACATCAATAAGGTGCCAAAAGATGCGCAATTGGGCCAGGCATCTCCAGCTGTTGAAAAATTGCAAATTTCCTTGGTTTCCATGGAGTAAGAGCCGTTGCTGGGCACGTGATTTTCACATAAATGCTCATTCAATTGTCGCTACAGCCAAAAGTATTGGTCGGAGAGCAACGCGGTTTGCACCATTCGATTTCTCGTCACAAAATACGTCGGATTAGCCTCTTACCAGCAGCATTGGAACAGTTTTTCCACTTTTGGATTTTTGCTTGGGCTTTTTGCTAATTCAATTCGGCTACATTTACTATGTAATATCGCGACTGGTCATTACTATATTCAACTTTTGATTATAAGTTATGTGCCCTTCGGTAGCCCAGAAGACGTCAAATCTTTGGGCCAAGCCCATTTAACTCATCCAGCAGTTGTCTTACTTCTAAGTCGAAGACAAACTCAATGTCTTTATCTACATGTTGAAAAACCACACCATTTGTATATAAAAAACACAAGGTACTTGATACAGTCTGCTGTAAAAAGTACAATTAAACACTGACCCACATCAATAAGGTGCCAAAAGATGCACAATTGGGCCAGGCATCTCCAGCTGTTGAAAAATTGCAAATTTCCTTGGTTTCCATGGAGTAAGAGCCGTTGTTAGGCACGTGATTTTCACATAAATGCTCATTCAATTGTAGCTACAGCCATAAGTGTTGGTCGGAGAGCAACGCGGTTTGCACCATTCGATTTCTCGTCACAAAATACGTCGGATTAGCCTCTTACCAGCAGCATTGGAACAGTTTTTCCACTTTTGGATTTTTCCCTGGGCTTTTTGCTAATTAAATTCGGCTACATTTACTATGTAATATCGCGACTGGTCATTACTATATTCAACTTTTGATTATAAGTTATGTGCCCTTCGGTAGCCCAGAAGACGTCAAATCTTTGGGCCAAGCCCATTTAACTCATCCAGCAATTGTCTTACTTCTAAGTCGAAGACAAACTCAATGTCTTTATCTACATGTTGAAAAACCACACCATTTGTATATAAAAAACACAAGGTACTTGATACAGTCTGCTGTAAAAAGTACAATTGAACACTGACCCACATCAATAAGGTGCCAAAAGATGCGCAATTGGGCCAGGCATCTCCAGCTGTTGAAAAATTGCAAATTTCCTTGGTTTCCATGGAGTAAGAGCCGTTGTTAGGCACGTGATTTTCACATAAATGCTCATTCAATTGTCGCTACAGCCAAAAGTATTGGTCGGAGAGCAACGCGGTTTGCACCATTCGATTTCTCGTCACAAAAAACATCGGATTAGCCTCTTACCAGCAGCATTGGAACAGTTTTTCCACTTTTGGATTTTTGCCTGGGCTTTTTGCTAATTCAATTCGGCTACATTTACTATGTAATATCGCGACTGGTCATTACTATATTCAACTTTTGATTATAAGTTATGTGCCCTTCGGTAGCCCAGAAGACGTCAAATCTTTGGGCCAAGCCCATTTAACTCATCCAGCAATTGTCTTACTTCTAAGTCGAAGACAAACTCAATGTCTTTATCTACATGTTGAAAAACCACACCATTTGTATATAAAAAACACAAGGTACTTGATACAGTCTGCTGTAAAAAGTACAATTAAACACTGACCCACATCAATAAGGTGCCAAAAGATGCGCAATTGGGCCAGGCATCTCCAGCTGTTGAAAAATTGCAAATTTCCTTGGTTTCCATGGAGTAAGAGCCGTTGTTAGGCACGTGATTTTCACATAAATGCGCATTCAATTGTAGCTACAGCCATAAGTGTTGGTCGGAGAGCAACGCGGTTTGCACCATTGGATTTCTCGTCACAAAATACGTCGGATTAGCCTCTTACCAGCAGCATTGGAACAGTTTTACCACTTTTGGATTTTTGCCTGGGCTTTTTGCTAATTGAAATCGGCTACATTTACTATGTAATATTGCGACTGGTCATTACAATAGTCAACTTTTGATTATAAGTTATGTGCCCTTCGGTAGCCCAGAAGACGTCAAATCTTTGGGCCAAGCCCATTTAACTCATCCAGCAATTGTCTTACTTCTAAGTCGAAGACAAACTCAATGTCTTTATCTACATGTTGAAAAACCACACCATTTGTATATAAAAAACACAAGGTACTTGATACAGTCTGCTGTAAAAAGTACAATTAAACACTGACCCACATCAATAAGGTGCCAAAAGATGCGCAATTGGGCCAGGCATCTCCAGCTGTTGAAAAATTGCAAATTTCCTTGGTTTCCATGGAGTAAGAGCCGTTGTTAGGCACGTGATTTTCACATAAATGCTCATTCAATTGTCGCTACAGCCAAAAGTATTGGTCGGAGAGCAACGCGGTTTGCACCATTCGATTTCTCGTCACAAAATACGTCGGATTAGCCTCTTACCAGCAGCATTGGAGCAGTTTTTCCACTTTTTGATTTTTGCTTGGGCTTTTTGCTAATTAAATTCGGCTACATTTACTATGTAATATCGCGACTGGTCATTACTATATTCAACTTTTGATTATAAGTTATGTGCCCTTCGGTAGCCCAGAAGACGTCAAATCTTTGGGCCAAGCCCATTTAACTCATCCAGCAATTGTCTTACTTCTAAGTCGAAGACAAACTCAATGTCTTTATCTACATGTTGAAAAACCACACCATTTGTATATAAAACACACAAGGTATTTGATACAGTCTGCTGTAAAAAGTACAATTAAACACTGACCCACATCAATAAGGTGCCAAAAGATGCGCAATTGGGCCAGGCATCTCCAGCTGTTGAAAAATTGCAAATTTCCTTGGTTTCCATGGAGTAAGAGCCGTTGCTGGGCACGTGATTTTCACATAAATGCGCATTCAATTGTGGCTACAGCCATAAGTGTTGGTCGGAGAGCAACGCGGTTTGCACCATTCGATTTCTCGTCACAAAATACGTCGGATTAGCCTCTTACCAGCAGCATTGGAACAGTTTTACCACTTTTGGATTTTTGCTTGGGCTTTTTCCTAATTAAATTCGGCTACATTTACTATGTAATATCGCGACTGGTCATTACTATATTCAACTTTTGATTATAAGTTATGTGCCCTTCGGTAGCCCAGAAGACGTCAAATCTTTGGGCCAAGCCCATTTAACTCATCCAGCAATTGTCTTACTTCTAAGTCGAAGACAAACTCAATGTCTTTATCTACATGTTGAAAAACCACACCATTTGTATATAAAAAACACAAGGTACTTGATACAGTCTGCTGTAAAAAGTACAATTGAACACTGACCCACATCAATAAGGTGCCAAAAGATGCGCAATTGGGCCAGGCATCTCCAGCTGTTGAAAAATTGCAAATTTCCTTGGTTTCCATGGAGTAAGAGCCGTTGTTAGGCACGTGATTTTCACATAAATGCTCATTCAATTGTCGCTACAGCCAAAAGTATTGGTCGGAGAGCAACGCGGTTTGCACCATTCGATTTCTCGTCACAAAAAACATCGGATTAGCCTCTTACCAGCAGCATTGGAACAGTTTTTCCACTTTTGGATTTTTGCCTGGGCTTTTTGCTAATTCAATTCGGCTACATTTACTATGTAATATCGCGACTGGTCATTACTATATTCAACTTTTGATTATAAGTTATGTGCCCTTCGGTAGCCCAGAAGACGTCAAATCTTTGGGCCAAGCCCATTTAACTCATCCAGCAATTGTCTTACTTCTAAGTCGAAGACAAACTCAATGTCTTTATCTACATGTTGAAAAACCACACCATTTGTATATAAAAAACACAAGGTACTTGATACAGTCTGCTGTAAAAAGTACAATTAAACACTGACCCACATCAATAAGGTGCCAAAAGATGCGCAATTGGGCCAGGCATCTCCAGCTGTTGAAAAATTGCAAATTTCCTTGGTTTCCATGGAGTAAGAGCCGTTGCTGGGCACGTGATTTTCACATAAATGCTCATTCAATTGTCGCTACAGCCAAAAGTATTGGTCGGAGAGCAACGCGGTTTGCACCATTCGATTTCTCGTCACAAAATACGTCGGATTAGCCTCTTACCAGCAGCATTGGAACAGTTTTTCCACTTTGGGATTTTTGCTTGGGCTTTTTGCTAATTAAATTCGGCTACATTTACTATGTAATATCGCGACTGGTCATTACTATATTCAACTTTTGATTATAAGTTATGTGCCCTTCGGTAGCCCAGAAGACGTCAAATCTTTGGGCCAAGCCCATTTAACTCATCCAGCAATTGTCTTACTTCTAAGTCGAAGACAAACTCAATGTCTTTATCTACATGTTGAAAAACCACACCATTTGTATATAAAAAACACAAGGTACTTGATACAGTCTGCTGTAAAAAGTACAATTAAACACTGACCCACATCAATAAGGTGCCAAAAGATGCGCAATTGGGCCAGGCATCTCCAGCTGTTGAAAAATTGCAAATTTCCTTGGTTTCCATGGAGTAAGAGCCGTTGTTAGGCACGTGATTTTCACATAAATGCTCATTCAATTGTAGCTACAGCCATAAGTGTTGGTCGGAGAGCAACGCGGTTTGCACCATTCGATTTCTCGTCACAAAATACGTCGGATTAGCCTCTTACCAGCAGCATTGGAACAGTTTTTCCACTTTTGGATTTTTGCCTGGGCTTTTTGCTAATTCAATTCGGCTACATTTACTATGTAATATCGCGACTGGTCATTACTATATTCAACTTTTGATTATAAGTTATGTGCCCTTCGGTAGCCCAGAAGACGTCAAATCTTTGGGCCAAGCCCATTTAACTCATCCAGCAATTGTCTTACTTCTAAGTCGAAGACAAACTCAATGTCTTTATCTACATGTTGAAAAACCACACCATTTGTATATAAAAAACACAAGGTACTTGATACAGTCTGCTGTAAAAAGTACAATTAAACACTGACCCACATCAATAAGGTGCCAAAAGATGCGCAATTGGGCCAGGCATCTCCAGCTGTTGAAAAATTGCAAATTTCCTTGGTTTCCATGGAGTAAGAGCCGTTGCTGGGCACGTGATTTTCACATAAATGCTCATTCAATTGTCGCTACAGCCAAAAGTATTGGTCGGAGAGCAACGCGGTTTGCACCATTCGATTTCTCGTCACAAAATACGTCGGATTAGCCTCTTACCAGCAGCATTGGAACAGTTTTTCCACTTTTGGATTTTTGCTTGGGCTTTTTGCTAATTCAATTCGGCTACATTTACTATGTAATATCGCGACTGGTCATTACTATATTCAACTTTTGATTATAAGTTATGTGCCCTTCGGTAGCCCAGAAGACGTCAAATCTTTGGGCCAAGCCCATTTAACTCATCCAGCAATTGTCTTACTTCTAAGTCGAAGACAAACTCAATGTCTTTATCTACATGTTGAAAAACCACACCATTTGTATATAAAAAACACAAGGTACTTGATACAGTCTGCTGTAAAAAGTACAATTAAACACTGACCCACATCAATAAGGTGCCAAAAGATGCGCAATTGGGCCAGGCATCTCCAGCTGTTGAAAAATTGCAAATTTCCTTGGTTTCCATGGAGTAAGAGCCGTTGTTAGGCACGTGATTTTCACATAAATGCTCATTCAATTGTAGCTACAGCCATAAGTGTTGGTCGGAGAGCAACGCGGTTTGCACCATTCGATTTCTCGTCACAAAATACGTCGGATTAGCCTCTTACCAGCAGCATTGGAACAGTTTTTCCACTTTTGGATTTTTCCCTGGGCTTTTTGCTAATTAAATTCGGCTACATTTACTATGTAATATCGCGACTGGTCATTACTATATTCAACTTTTGATTATAAGTTATGTGCCCTTCGGTAGCCCAGAAGACGTCAAATCTTTGGGCCAAGCCCATTTAACTCATCCAGCAATTGTCTTACTTCTAAGTCGAAGACAAACTCAATGTCTTTATCTACATGTTGAAAAACCACACCATTTGTATATAAAAAAACACAAGGTACTTGATACAGTCTGCTGTAAAAAGTACAATTGAACACTGACCCACATCAATAAGGTGCCAAAAGATGCGCAATTGGGCCAGGCATCTCCAGCTGTTGAAAAATTGCAAATTTCCTTGGTTTCCATGGAGTAAGAGCCGTTGTTAGGCACGTGATTTTCACATAAATGCTCATTCAATTGTCGCTACAGCCAAAAGTATTGGTCGGAGAGCAACGCGGTTTGCACCATTCGATTTCTCGTCACAAAAAACATCGGATTAGCCTCTTACCAGCAGCATTGGAACAGTTTTTCCACTTTTGGATTTTTGCCTGGGCTTTTTGCTAATTCAATTCGGCTACATTTACTATGTAATATCGCGACTGGTCATTACTATATTCAACTTTTGATTATAAGTTATGTGCCCTTCGGTAGCCCAGAAGACGTCAAATCTTTGGGCCAAGCCCATTTAACTCATCCAGCAATTGTCTTACTTCTAAGTCGAAGACAAACTCAATGTCTTTATCTACATGTTGAAAAACCACACCATTTGTATATAAAAAACACAAGGTACTTGATACAGTCTGCTGTAAAAAGTACAATTAAACACTGACCCACATCAATAAGGTGCCAAAAGATGCGCAATTGGGCCAGGCATCTCCAGCTGTTGAAAAATTGCAAATTTCCTTGGTTTCCATGGAGTAAGAGCCGTTGTTAGGCACGTGATTTTCACATAAATGCTCATTCAATTGTAGCTACAGCCATAAGTGTTGGTCGGAGAGCAACGCGGTTTGCACCATTCGATTTCTCGTCACAAAATACGTCGGATTAGCCTCTTACCAGCAGCATTGGAACAGTTTTTCCACTTTTGGATTTTTCCCTGGGCTTTTTGCTAATTAAATTCGGCTACATTTACTATGTAATATCGCGACTGGTCATTACTATATTCAACTTTTGATTATAAGTTATGTGCCCTTCGGTAGCCCAGAAGACGTCAAATCTTTGGGCCAAGCCCATTTAACTCATCCAGCAATTGTCTTACTTCTAAGTCGAAGACAAACTCAATGTCTTTATCTACATGTTGAAAAACCACACCATTTGTATATAAAAAACACAAGGTACTTGATACAGTCTGCTGTAAAAAGTACAATTGAACACTGACCCACATCAATAAGGTGCCAAAAGATGCGCAATTGGGCCAGGCATCTCCAGCTGTTGAAAAATTGCAAATTTCCTTGGTTTCCATGGAGTAAGAGCCGTTGTTAGGCACGTGATTTTCACATAAATGCTCATTCAATTGTCGCTACAGCCAAAAGTATTGGTCGGAGAGCAACGCGGTTTGCACCATTCGATTTCTCGTCACAAAAAACATCGGATTAGCCTCTTACCAGCAGCATTGGAACAGTTTTTCCACTTTTGGATTTTTGCCTGGGCTTTTTGCTAATTCAATTCGGCTACATTTACTATGTAATATCGCGACTGGTCATTACTATATTCAACTTTTGATTATAAGTTATGTGCCCTTCGGTAGCCCAGAAGACGTCAAATCTTTGGGCCAAGCCCATTTAACTCATCCAGCAATTGTCTTACTTCTAAGTCGAAGACAAACTCAATGTCTTTATCTACATGTTGAAAAACCACACCAATTGTATATAAAAAACACAAGGTACTTGATACAGTCTGCTGTAAAAAGTACAATTAAACACTGACCCACATCAATAAGGTGCCAAAAGATGCGCAATTGGGCCAGGCATCTCCAGCTGTTGAAAAATTGCAAATTTCCTTGGTTTCCATGGAGTAAGAGCCGTTGTTAGGCACGTGATTTTCACATAAATGCTCATTCAATTGTAGCTACAGCCATAAGTGTTGGTCGGAGAGCAACGCGGTTTGCACCATTGGATTTCTCGTCACAAAATACGTCGGATTAGCCTCTTACCAGCAGCATTGGAACAGTTTTACCACTTTTGGATTTTTGCCTGGGCTTTTTGCTAATTGAAATCGGCTACATTTACTATGTAATATTGCGACTGGTCATTACAATAGTCAACTTTTGATTATAAGTTATGTGCCCTTCGGTAGCCCAGAAGACGTCAAATCTTTGGGCCAAGCCCATTTAACTCATCCAGCAATTGTCTTACTTCTAAGTCGAAGACAAACTCAATGTCTTTATCTACATGTTGAAAAACCACACCATTTGTATATAAAAAACACAAGGTACTTGATACAGTCTGCTGTAAAAAGTACAATTAAACACTGACCCACATCAATAAGGTGCAAAAAGATGCGCAATTGGGCCAGGCATATCCAGCTGTTGAAAAATTGCAAATTTCCTTGGTTTCCATGGAGTAAGAGCCGTTGTTAGGCACGTGATTTTCACATAAATGCTCATTCAATTGTCGCTACAGCCAAAAGTATTGGTCGGAGAGCAACGCGGTTTGCACCATTCGATTTCTCGTCACAAAATACGTCGGATTAGCCTCTTACCAGCAGCATTGGAGCAGTTTTTCCACTTTTGGATTTTTGCTTGGGCTTTTTGCTAATTAAATTCGGCTACATTTACTATGTAATATCGCGACTGGTCATTACTATATTCAACTTTTGATTATAAGTTATGTGCCCTTCGGTAGCCCAGAAGACGTCAAATCTTTGGGCCAAGCCCATTTAACTCATCCAGCAATTGTCTTACTTCTAAGTCGAAGACAAACTCAATGTCTTTATCTACATGTTGAAAAACCACACCATTTGTATATAAAAAACACAAGGTACTTGATACAGTCTGCTGTAAAAAGTACAATTAAACACTGACCCACATCAATAAGGTGCCAAAAGATGCGCAATTGGGCCAGGCATCTCCAGCTGTTGAAAAATTGCAAATTTCCTTGGTTTCCATGGAGTAAGAGCCGTTGTTAGGCACGTGATTTTCACATAAATGCTCATTCAATTGTCGCTACAGCCAAAAGTATTGGTCGGAGAGCAACGCGGTTTGCACCATTCGATTTCTCGTCACAAAATACGTCGGATTAGCCTCTTACCAGCAGCATTGGAACAGTTTTTCCACTTTGGGATTTTTGCTTGGGCTTTTTGCTAATTAAATTCGGCTACATTTACTATGTAATATCGCGACTGGTCATTACTATATTCAACTTTTGATTATAAGTTATGTGCCCTTCGGTAGCCCAGAAGACGTCAAATCTTTGGGCCAAGCCCATTTAACTCATCCAGCAATTGTCTTACTTCTAAGTCGAAGACAAACTCAATGTCTTTATCTACATGTTGAAAAACCACACCATTTGTATATAAAAAACACAAGGTACTTGATACAGTCTGCTGTAAAAAGTACAATTAAACACTGACCCACATCAATAAGGTGCCAAAAGATGCGCAATTGGGCCAGGCATCTCCAGCTGTTGAAAAATTGCAAATTTCCTTGGTTTCCATGGAGTAAGAGCCGTTGTTAGGCACGTGATTTTCACATAAATGCTCATTCAATTGTAGCTACAGCCATAAGTGTTGGTCGGAGAGCAACGCGGTTTGCACCATTCGATTTCTCGTCACAAAATACGTCGGATTAGCCTCTTACCAGCAGCATTGGAACAGTTTTTCCACTTTTGGATTTTTGCCTGGGCTTTTTGCTAATTCAATTCGGCTACATTTACTATGTAATATCGCGACTGGTCATTACTATATTCAACTTTTGATTATAAGTTATGTGCCCTTCGGTAGCCCAGAAGACGTCAAATCTTTGGGCCAAGCCCATTTAACTCATCCAGCAATTGTCTTACTTCTAAGTCGAAGACAAACTCAATGTCTTTATCTACATGTTGAAAAACCACACCATTTGTATATAAAAAACACAAGGTACTTGATACAGTCTGCTGTAAAAATTACAATTAAACACTGACCCACATCAATAAGGTGCCAAAAGATGCGCAATTGGGCCAGGCATCTCCAGATGTTGAAAAATTGCAAATTTCCTTGGTTTCCATGGAGTAAGAGCCGTTGTTAGGCACGTGATTTTCACATAAATGCGCATTCAATTGTAGCTACAGCCATAAGTGTTGGTCGGAGAGCAACGCGGTTTGCACCATTCGATTTCTCGTCACAAAATACGTCGGATTAGCCTCTTACCAGCAGCATTGGAACAGTTTTACCACTTTTGGATTTTTGCCTGGGCTTTTTGCTAATTGAAATCGGCTACATTTACTATGTAATATTGCGACTGGTCATTACAATTGTCAACTTTTGATTATAAGTTATGTGCCCTTCGGTAGCCCAGAAGACGTCAAATCTTTGGGCCAAGCCCATTTAACTCATCCAGCAATTGTCTTACTTCTAAGTCGAAGACAAACTCAATGTCTTTATCTACATGTTGAAAAACCACACCATTTGTATATAAAAAACACAAGGTACTTGATACAGTCTGCTGTAAAAAGTACAATTAAACACTGACCCACATCAATAAGGTGCCAAAAGATGCGCAATTGGGCCAGGCATCTCCAGCTGCTGAAAAATTGCAAATTTCCTTGGTTTCCATGGAGTAAGAGCCGTTGCTGGGCACGTGATTTTCACATAAATGCTCATTCAATTGTCGCTACAGCCAAAAGTATTGGGCGGAGAGCAACGCGGTTTGCACCATTGGATTTCTCGTCACAAAATACGTCGGATTAGCCTCTTATCAGCAGCATTGGAACAGTTTTTCCACTTTTGGATTTTTGCCTGGGTTTTTTGCTAATTAAATTCGGCTACATTTACTATGTAATATCGCGACTGGTCATTACTATATTCAACTTTTGATTATAAGTTATGTGCCCTTCGGTAGCCCAGAAGACGTCAAATCTTTGGGCCAAGCCCATTTAACTCATCCAGCAATTGTCTTACTTCTAAGTCGAAGACAAACTCAATGTCTTTATCTACATGTTGAAAAACCACACCAATTGTATATAAAAAACACAAGGTACTTGATACAGTCTGCTGTAAAAAGTACAATTAAACACTGACCCACATCAATAAGGTGCCAAAAGATGCGCAATTGGGCCAGGCATCTCCAGCTGTTGAAAAATTGCAAATTTCCTTGGTTTCCATGGAGTAAGAGCCGTTGTTAGGCACGTGATTTTCACATAAATGCTCATTCAATTGTAGCTACAGCCATAAGTGTTGGTCGGAGAGCAACGCGGTTTGCACCATTGGATTTCTCGTCACAAAATACGTCGGATTAGCCTCTTACCAGCAGCATTGGAACAGTTTTACCACTTTTGGATTTTTGCCTGGGTTTTTTGCTAATTGAAATCGGCTACATTTACTATGTAATATTGCGACTGGTCATTACAATAGTCAACTTTTGATTATAAGTTATGTGCCCTTCGGTAGCCCAGAAGACGTCAAATCTTTGGGCCAAGCCCATTTAACTCATCCAGCAATTGTCTTACTTCTAAGTCGAAGACAAACTCAATGTCTTTATCTACATGTTGAAAAACCACACCATTTGTATATAAAAAACACAAGGTACTTGATACAGTCTGCTGTAAAAAGTACAATTAAACACTGACCCACATCAATAAGGTGCCAAAAGATGCGCAATTGGGCCAGGCATCTCCAGCTGTTGAAAAATTGCAAATTTCCTTGGTTTCCATGGAGTAAGAGCCGTTGTTAGGCACGTGATTTTCACATAAATGCTCATTCAATTGTCGCTACAGCCAAAAGTATTGGTCGGAGAGCAACGCGGTTTGCACCATTCGATTTCTCGTCACAAAATACGTCGGATTAGCCTCTTACCAGCAGCATTGGAGCAGTTTTTCCACTTTTGGATTTTTGCTTGGGCTTTTTGCTAATTAAATTCGGCTACATTTACTATGTAATATCGCGACTGGTCATTACTATATTCAACTTTTGATTATAAGTTATGTGCCCTTCGGTAGCCCAGAAGACGTCAAATCTTTGGGCCAAGCCCATTTAACTCATCCAGCAATTGTCTTACTTCTAAGTCGAAGACAAACTCAATGTCTTTATCTACATGTTGAAAAACCACACCATTTGTATATAAAAAACACAAGGTATTTGATACAGTCTGCTGTAAAAAGTACAATTAAACACTGACCCACATCAATAAGGTGCCAAAAGATGCGCAATTGGGCCAGGCATCTCCAGCTGTTGAAAAATTGCAAATTTCCTTGGTTTCCATGGAGTAAGAGCCGTTGCTGGGCACGTGATTTTCACATAAATGCGCATTCAATTGTAGCTACAGCCATAAGTGTTGGTCGGAGAGCAACGCGGTTTGCACCATTCGATTTCTCGTCACAAAATACGTCGGATTAGCCTCTTACCAGCAGCATTGGAACAGTTTTACCACTTTTGGATTTTTGCTTGGGCTTTTTGCTAATTAAATTCGGCTACATTTACTATGTAATATCGCGACTGGTCATTACTATATTCAACTTTTGATTATAAGTTATGTGCCCTTCGGTAGCCCAGAAGACGTCAAATCTTTGGGCCAAGCCCATTTAACTCATCCAGCAATTGTCTTACTTCTAAGTCGAAGACAAACTCAATGTCTTTATCTACATGTTGAAAAACCACACCATTTGTATATAAAAAACACAAGGTACTTGATACAGTCTGCTGTAAAAAGTACAATTAAACACTGACCCACATCAATAAGGTGCCAAAAGATGCGCAATTGGGCCAGGCATCTCCAGCTGTTGAAAAATTGCAAATTTCCTTGGTTTCCATGGAGTAAGAGCCGTTGTTAGGCACGTGATTTTCACATAAATGCTCATTCAATTGTAGCTACAGCCATAAGTGTTGGTCGGAGAGCAACGCGGTTTGCACCATTCGATTTCTCGTCACAAAATACGTCGGATTAGCCTCTTACCAGCAGCATTGGAACAGTTTTTCCACTTTTGGATTTTTGCCTGGGCTTTTTGCTAATTCAATTCGGCTACATTTACTATGTAATATCGCGACTGGTCATTACTATATTCAACTTTTGATTATAAGTTATGTGCCCTTCGGTAGCCCAGAAGACGTCAAATCTTTGGGCCAAGCCCATTTAACTCATCCAGCAATTGTCTTACTTCTAAGTCGAAGACAAACTCAATGTCTTTATCTACATGTTGAAAAACCACACCATTTGTATATAAAAAACACAAGGTACTTGATACAGTCTGCTGTAAAAAGTACAATTAAACACTGACCCACATCAATAAGGTGCCAAAAGATGCGCAATTGGGCCAGGCATCTCCAGCTGTTGAAAAATTGCAAATTTCCTTGGTTTCCATGGAGTAAGAGCCGTTGCTGGGCACGTGATTTTCACATAAATGCTCATTCAATTGTCGCTACAGCCAAAAGTATTGGGCGGAGAGCAACGCGGTTTGCACCATTCGATTTCTCGTCACAAAATACGTCGGATTAGCCTCTTACCAGCAGCATTGGAACAGTTTTTCCACTTTTGGATTTTTGCCTGGGTTTTTTGCTAATTAAATTCGGCTACATTTACTATGTAATATCGCGACTGGTCATTACTATATTCAACTTTTGATTATAAGTTATGTGCCCTTCGGTAGCCCAGAAGACGTCAAATCTTTGGGCCAAGCCCATTTAACTCATCCAGCAATTGTCTTACTTCTAAGTCGAAGACAAACTCAATGTCTTTATCTACATGTTGAAAAACCACACCATTTGTATATAAAAAACACAAGGTACTTGATACAGTCTGCTGTAAAAAGTACAATTAAACACTGACCCACATCAATAAGGTGCCAAAAGATGCGCAATTGGGCCAGGCATCTCCAGCTGTTGAAAAATTGCAAATTTCCTTGGTTTCCATGGAGTAAGAGCCGTTGTTAGGCACGTGATTTTCACATAAATGCTCATTCAATTGTCGCTACAGCCAAAAGTATTGGTCGGAGAGCAACGCGGTTTGCACCATTCGATTTCTCGTCACAAAATACGTCGGATTAGCCTCTTACCAGCAGCATTGGAACAGTTTTACCACTTTTGGATTGTTGCCTGGGCTTTTTGCTAATTGAAATCGGCTACATTTACTATGTAATATTGCGACTGGTCATTACAATAGTCAACTTTTGATTATAAGTTATGTGCCCTTCGGTAGCCCAGAAGACGTCAAATCTTTGGGCCAAGCCCATTTAACTCATCCAGCAATTGTCTTACTTCTAAGTCGAAGACAAACTCAATGTCTTTATCTACATGTTGAAAAACCACACCATTTGTATATAAAAAACACAAGGTACTTGATACAGTCTGCTGTAAAAAGTACAATTAAACACTGACCCACATCAATAAGGTGCCAAAAGATGCGCAATTGGGCCAGGCATCTCCAGCTGTTGAAAAATTGCAAATTTCCTTGGTTTCCATGGAGTAAGAGCCGTTGTTAGGCACGTGATTTTCACATAACTGCTCATTCAATTGTCGCTACAGCCAAAAGTATTGGGCGGAGAGCAACGCGGTTTGCACCATTCGATTTCTCGTCACAAAATACGTCGGATTAGCCTCTTACCAGCAGCATTGGAACAGTTTTTCCACTTTTGGATTTTTGCCTGGGATTTTTGCTAATTAAATTCGGCTACATTTACTATGTAATATCGCGACTGGTCATTACTATATTCAACTTTTGATTATAAGTTATGTGCCCTTCGGTAGCCCAGAAGACGTCAAATCTTTGGGCCAAGTCCATTTAACTCATCCAGCAATTGTCTTACTTCTAAGTCGAAGACAAACTCAATGTCTTTATCTACATGTTGAAAAACCACACCATTTGTATATAAAAAACACAAGGTACTTGATACAGTCTGCTGTAAAAAGTACAATTAAACACTGACCCACATCAATAAGGTGCCAAAAGATGCGCAATTGGGCCAGGCATCTCCAGCTGTTGAAAAATTGCAAATTTCCTTGGTTTCCATGGAGTAAGAGCCGTTGTTAGGCACGTGATTTTCACATAAATGCTCATTCAATTGTCGCTACAGCCAAAAGTATTGGTCGGAGAGCAACGCGGTTTGCACCATTCGATTTCTCGTCACAAAATACGTCGGATTAGCCTCTTACCAGCAGCATTGGAGCAGTTTTTCCACTTTTGGATTTTTGCTTGGGCTTTTTGCTAATTAAATTCGGCTACATTTACTATGTAATATCGCGACTGGTCATTACTATATTCAACTTTTGATTATAAGTTATGTGCCCTTCGGTAGCCCAGAAGACGTCAAATCTTTGGGCCAAGCCCATTTAACTCATCCAGCAATTGTCTTACTTCTAAGTCGAAGACAAACTCAATGTCTTTATCTACATGTTGAAAAACCACACCATTTGTATATAAAAAACACAAGGTATTTGATACAGTCTGCTGTAAAAAGTACAATTAAACACTGACCCACATCAATAAGGTGCCAAAAGATGCGCAATTGGGCCAGGCATCTCCAGCTGTTGAAAAATTGCAAATTTCCTTGGTTTCCATGGAGTAAGAGCCGTTGCTGGGCACGTGATTTTCACATAAATGCGCATTCAATTGTAGCTACAGCCATAAGTGTTGGTCGGAGAGCAACGCGGTTTGCACCATTCGATTTCTCGTCACAAAATACGTCGGATTAGCCTCTTACCAGCAGCATTGGAACAGTTTTACCACTTTTGGATTTTTGCTTGGGCTTTTTGCTAATTAAATTCGGCTACATTTACTATGTAATATCGCGACTGGTCATTACTATATTCAACTTTTGATTATAAGTTATGTGCCCTTCGGTAGCCCAGAAGACGTCAAATCTTTGGGCCAAGCCCATTTAACTCATCCAGCAATTGTCTTACTTCTAAGTCGAAGACAAACTCAATGTCTTTATCTACATGTTGAAAAACCACACCATTTGTATATAAAAAACACAAGGTACTTGATACAGTCTGCTGTAAAAAGTACAATTAAACACTGACCCACATCAATAAGGTGCCAAAAGATGCGCAATTGGGCCAGGCATCTCCAGCTGTTGAAAAATTGCAAATTTCCTTGGTTTCCATGGAGTAAGAGCCGTTGTTAGGCACGTGATTTTCACATAAATGCTCATTCAATTGTAGCTACAGCCATAAGTGTTGGTCGGAGAGCAACGCGGTTTGCACCATTCGATTTCTCGTCACAAAATACGTCGGATTAGCCTCTTACCAGCAGCATTGGAACAGTTTTTCCACTTTTGGATTTTTGCTTGGGCTTTTTGCTAATTCAATTCGGCTACATTTACTATGTAATATCGCGACTGGTCATTACTATATTCAACTTTTGATTATAAGTTATGTGCCCTTCGGTAGCCCAGAAGACGTCAAATCTTTGGGCCAAGCCCATTTAACTCATCCAGCAATTGTCTTACTTCTAAGTCGAAGACAAACTCAATGTCTTTATCTACATGTTGAAAAACCACACCATTTGTATATAAAAAACACAAGGTACTTGATACAGTCTGCTGTAAAAAGTACAATTAAACACTGACCCACATCAATAAGGTGCCAAAAGATGCGCAATTGGGCCAGGCATCTCCAGCTGTTGAAAAATTGCAAATTTCCTTGGTTTCCATGGAGTAAGAGCCGTTGCTGGGCACGTGATTTTCACATAAATGCTCATTCAATTGTCGCTACAGCCAAAAGTATTGGGCGGAGAGCAACGCGGTTTGCACCATTCGATTTCTCGTCACAAAATACGTCGGATTAGCCTCTTACCAGCAGCATTGGAACAGTTTTTCCACTTTTGGATTTTTGCCTGGGTTTTTTGCTAATTAAATTCGGCTACATTTACTATGTAATATCGCGACTGGTCATTACTATATTCAACTTTTGATTATAAGTTATGTGCCCTTCGGTAGCCCAGAAGACGTCAAATCTTTGGGCCAAGCCCATTTAACTCATCCAGCAATTGTCTTACTTCTAAGTCGAAGACAAACTCAATGTCTTTATCTACATGTTGAAAAACCACACCATTTGTATATAAAAAACACAAGGTACTTGATACAGTCTGCTGTAAAAAGTACAATTAAACACTGACCCACATCAATAAGGTGCCAAAAGATGCGCAATTGGGCCAGGCATCTCCAGCTGTTGAAAAATTGCAAATTTCCTTGGTTTCCATGGAGTAAGAGCCGTTGTTAGGCACGTGATTTTCACATAAATGCTCATTCAATTGTCGCTACAGCCAAAAGTATTGGTCGGAGAGCAACGCGGTTTGCACCATTCGATTTCTCGTCACAAAATACGTCGGATTAGCCTCTTACCAGCAGCATTGGAACAGTTTTACCACTTTTGGATTGTTGCCTGGGCTTTTTGCTAATTGAAATCGGCTACATTTACTATGTAATATTGCGACTGGTCATTACAATAGTCAACTTTTGATTATAAGTTATGTGCCCTTCGGTAGCCCAGAAGACGTCAAATCTTTGGGCCAAGCCCATTTAACTCATCCAGCAATTGTCTTACTTCTAAGTCGAAGACAAACTCAATGTCTTTATCTACATGTTGAAAAACCACACCATTTGTATATAAAAAACACAAGGTACTTGATACAGTCTGCTGTAAAAAGTACAATTAAACACTGACCCACATCAATAAGGTGCCAAAAGATGCGCAATTGGGCCAGGCATCTCCAGCTGTTGAAAAATTGCAAATTTCCTTGGTTTCCATGGAGTAAGAGCCGTTGTTAGGCACGTGATTTTCACATAACTGCTCATTCAATTGTCGCTACAGCCAAAAGTATTGGGCGGAGAGCAACGCGGTTTGCACCATTCGATTTCTCGTCACAAAATACGTCGGATTAGCCTCTTACCAGCAGCATTGGAACAGTTTTTCCACTTTTGGATTTTTGCCTGGGATTTTTGCTAATTAAATTCGGCTACATTTACTATGTAATATCGCGACTGGTCATTACTATATTCAACTTTTGATTATAAGTTATGTGCCCTTCGGTAGCCCAGAAGACGTCAAATCTTTGGGCCAAGTCCATTTAACTCATCCAGCAATTGTCTTACTTCTAAGTCGAAGACAAACTCAATGTCTTTATCTACATGTTGAAAAACCACACCATTTGTATATAAAAAACACAAGGTACTTGATACAGTCTGCTGTAAAAAGTACAATTAAACACTGACCCACATCAATAAGGTGCCAAAAGATGCGCAATTGGGCCAGGCATCTCCAGCTGTTGAAAAATTGCAAATTTCCTTGGTTTCCATGGAGTAAGAGCCGTTGTTAGGCACGTGATTTTCACATAAATGCTCATTCAATTGTCGCTACAGCCAAAAGTATTGGTCGGAGAGCAACGCGGTTTGCACCATTCGATTTCTCGTCACAAAATACGTCGGATTAGCCTCTTACCAGCAGCATTGGAACAGTTTTTCCACTTTTGGATTTTTGCCTGGGCTTTTTGCTAATTCAATTCGGCTACATTTACTATGTAATATCGCGACTGGTCATTACTATATTCAACTTTTGATTATAAGTTATGTGCCCTTCGGTAGCCCAGAAGACGTCAAATCTTTGGGCCAAGCCCATTTAACTCATCCAGCAATTGTCTTACTTCTAAGTCGAAGACAAACTCAATGTCTTTATCTACATGTTGAAAAACCACACCATTTGTATATAAAAAACACAAGGTACTTGATACAGTCTGCTGTAAAAAGTACAATTAAACACTGACCCACATCAATAAGGTGCCAAAAGATGCGCAATTGGGCCAGGCATCTCCAGCTGTTGAAAAATTGCAAATTTCCTTGGTTTCCATGGAGTAAGAGCCGTTGCTGGGCACGTGATTTTCACATAAATGCTCATTCAATTGTCGCTACAGCCAAAAGTATTGGTCGGACAGCAACGCGGTTTGCACCATTCGATTTCTCGTCACAAAATACGTCGGATTAGCCTCTTACCAGCAGCATTGGAACAGTTTTTCCACTTTTGGATTTTTGCCTGGGCTTTTTGCTAATTCAATTCGGCTACATTTACTATGTAATATCGCGACTGGTCATTACTATATTCAACTTTTGATTATAAGTTATGTGCCCTTCGGTAGCCCAGAAGACGTCAAATCTTTGGGCCAAGCCCATTTAACTCATCCAGCAATTGTCTTACTTCTAAGTCGAAGACAAACTCAATGTCTTTATCTACATGTTGAAAAACCACACCATTTGTATATAAAAAACACAAGGTACTTGATACAGTCTGCTGTAAAAAGTACAATTAAACACTGACCCACATCAATAAGGTGCCAAAAGATGCGCAATTGGGCCAGGCATCTCCAGCTGTTGAAAAATTGCAAATTTCCTTGGTTTCCATGGAGTAAGAGCCGTTGTTAGGCACGTGATTTTCACATAAATGCTCATTCAATTGTAGCTACAGCCATAAGTGTTGGTCGGAGAGCAACGCGGTTTGCACCATTCGATTTCTCGTCACAAAATACGTCGGATTAGCCTCTTACCAGCAGCATTGGAACAGTTTTACCACTTTTGGATTTTTGCTTGGGCTTTTTGCTAATTAAATTAGGCTACATTTACTATGTAATATCGCGACTGGTCATTACTATATTCAACTTTTGATTATAAGTTATGTGCCCTTCGGTAGCCCAGAAGACGTCAAATCTTTGGGCCAAGCCCATTTAACTCATCCAGCAATTGTCTTACTTCTAAGTCGAAGACAAACTCAATGTCTTTATCTACATGTTGAAAAACCACACCATTTGTATATAAAAAACACAAGGTACTTGATACAGTCTGCTGTAAAAAGTACAATTGAACACTGACCCACATCAATAAGGTGCCAAAAGATGCGCAATTGGGCCAGGCATCTCCAGCTGTTGAAAAATTGCAAATTTCCTTGGTTTCCATGGAGTAAGAGCCGTTGTTAGGCACGTGATTTTCACATAAATGCTCATTCAATTGTCGCTACAGCCAAAAGTATTGGTCGGAGAGCAACGCGGTTTGCACCATTCGATTTTGTCGTCACAAAATACATCGGATTAGCCTCTTACCAGCAGCATTGGAACAGTTTTTCCACTTTTGGATTTTTGCCTGGGCTTTTTGCTAATTCAATTCGGCTACATTTACTATGTAATATCGCGACTGGTCATTACTATATTCAACTTTTGATTATAAGTTATGTGCCCTTCGGTAGCCCAGAAGACGTCAAATCTTTGGGCCAAGCCCATTTAACTCATCCAGCAATTGTCTTACTTCTAAGTCGAAGACAAACTCAATGTCTTTATCTACATGTTGAAAAACCACACCATTTGTATATAAAAAACACAAGGTACTTGATACAGTCTGCTGTAAAAAGTACAATTAAACACTGACCCACATCAATAAGGTGCCAAAAGATGCGCAATTGGGCCAGGCATCTCCAGCTGTTGAAAAATTGCAAATTTCCTTGGTTTCCATGGAGTAAGAGCCGTTGTTAGGCACGTGATTTTCACATAAATGCTCATTCAATTGTAGCTACAGCCATAAGTGTTGGTCGGAGAGCAACGCGGTTTGCACCATTCGATTTCTCGTCACAAAATACGTCGGATTAGCCTCTTACCAGCAGCATTGGAACAGTTTTTCCACTTTGGGATTTTGCTTGGGCTTTTTGCTAATTAAATTCGGCTACATTTACTATGTAATATCGCGAATGGTCATTACTATATTCAACTTTTGATTATAAGTTATGTGCCCTTCGGTAGCCCAGAAGACGTCAAATCTTTGGGCCAAGCCCATTTAACTCATCCAGCAATTGTCTTACTTCTAAGTCGAAGACAAACTCAATGTCTTTATCTACATGTTGAAAAACCACACCATTTGTATATAAAAAACACAAGGTACTTGATACAGTCTGCTGTAAAAAGTACAATTAAACACTGACCCACATCAATAAGGTGCCAAAAGATGCGCAATTGGGCCAGGCATCTCCAGCTGTTGAAAAATTGCAAATTTCCTTGGTTTCCATGGAGTAAGAGCCGTTGTTAGGCACGTGATTTTCACATAAATGCTCATTCAATTGTAGCTACAGCCATAAGTGTTGGTCGGAGAGCAACGCGGTTTGCACCATTCGATTTCTCGTCACAAAATACGTCGGATTAGCCTCTTACCAGCAGCATTGGAACAGTTTTTCCACTTTTGGATTTTGCCTGGGCTTTTTGCTAATTCAATTCGGCTACATTTACTATGTAATATCGCGACTGGTCATTACTATATTCAACTTTTGATTATAAGTTATGTGCCCTTCGGTAGCCCAGAAGACGTCAAATCTTTGGGCCAAGCCCATTTAACTCATCCAGCAATTGTCTTACTTCTAAGTCGAAGACAAACTCAATGTCTTTATCTACATGTTGAAAAACCACACCATTTGTATATAAAAAACACAAGGTACTTGATACAGTCTGCTGTAAAAAGTACAATTAAACACTGACCCACATCAATAAGGTGCCAAAAGATGCGCAATTGGGCCAGGCATCTCCAGCTGTTGAAAAATTGCAAATTTCCTTGGTTTCCATGGAGTAAGAGCCGTTGCTGGGCACGTGATTTTCACATAAATGCTCATTCAATTGTCGCTACAGCCAAAAGTATTGGGCGGAGAGCAACGCGGTTTGCACCATTCGATTTCTCGTCACAAAATACGTCGGATTAGCCTCTTACCAGCAGCATTGGAACAGTTTTTCCACTTTTGGATTTTTGCCTGGGTTTTTTGCTAATTAAATTCGGCTACATTTACTATGTAATATCGCGACTGGTCATTACTATATTCAACTTTTGATTATAAGTTATGTGCCCTTCGGTAGCCCAGAAGACGTCAAATCTTTGGGCCAAGCCCATTTAACTCATCCAGCAATTGTCTTACTTCTAAGTCGAAGACAAACTCAATGTCTTTATCTACATGTTGAAAAACCACACCATTTGTATATAAAAAACACAAGGTACTTGATACAGTCTGCTGTAAAAAGTACAATTAAACACTGACCCACATCAATAAGGTGCCAAAAGATGCGCAATTGGGCCAGGCATCTCCAGCTGTTGAAAAATTGCAAATTTCCTTGGTTTCCATGGAGTAAGAGCCGTTGTTAGGCACGTGATTTTCACATAAATGCTCATTCAATTGTAGCTACAGCCATAAGTGTTGGTCGGAGAGCAACGCGGTTTGCACCATTCGATTTCTCGTCACAAAATACGTCGGATTAGCCTCTTACCAGCAGCATTGGAACAGTTTTACCACTTTTGGATTTTTGCTTGGGCTTTTTGCTAATTAAATTAGGCTACATTTACTATGTAATATCGCGACTGGTCATTACTATATTCAACTTTTGATTATAAGTTATGTGCCCTTCGGTAGCCCAGAAGACGTCAAATCTTTGGGCCAAGCCCATTTAACTCATCCAGCAATTGTCTTACTTCTAAGTCGAAGACAAACTCAATGTCTTTATCTACATGTTGAAAAACCACACCATTTGTATATAAAAAACACAAGGTACTTGATACAGTCTGCTGTAAAAAGTACAATTGAACACTGACCCACATCAATAAGGTGCCAAAAGATGCGCAATTGGGCCAGGCATCTCCAGCTGTTGAAAAATTGCAAATTTCCTTGGTTTCCATGGAGTAAGAGCCGTTGTTAGGCACGTGATTTTCACATAAATGCTCATTCAATTGTCGCTACAGCCAAAAGTATTGGTCGGAGAGCAACGCGGTTTGCACCATTCGATTTCTCGTCACAAAATACGTCGGATTAGCCTCTTACCAGCAGCATTGGAACAGTTTTACCACTTTTGGATTGTTGCCTGGGCTTTTTGCTAATTGAAATCGGCTACATTTACTATGTAATATTGCGACTGGTCATTACAATAGTCAACTTTTGATTATAAGTTATGTGCCCTTCGGTAGCCCAGAAGACGTCAAATCTTTGGGCCAAGCCCATTTAACTCATCCAGCAATTGTCTTACTTCTAAGTCGAAGACAAACTCAATGTCTTTATCTACATGTTGAAAAACCACACCATTTGTATATAAAAAACACAAGGTACTTGATACAGTCTGCTGTAAAAAGTACAATTAAACACTGACCCACATCAATAAGGTGCCAAAAGATGCGCAATTGGGCCAGGCATCTCCAGCTGTTGAAAAATTGCAAATTTCCTTGGTTTCCATGGAGTAAGAGCCGTTGTTAGGCACGTGATTTTCACATAACTGCTCATTCAATTGTCGCTACAGCCAAAAGTATTGGGCGGAGAGCAACGCGGTTTGCACCATTCGATTTCTCGTCACAAAATACGTCGGATTAGCCTCTTACCAGCAGCATTGGAACAGTTTTTCCACTTTTGGATTTTTGCCTGGGTTTTTTGCTAATTAAATTCGGGTACATTTACTATGTAATATCGCGACTGGTCATTACTATATTCAACTTTTGATTATAAGTTATGTGCCCTTCGGTAGCCCAGAAGACGTCAAATCTTTGGGCCAAGTCCATTTAACTCATCCAGCAATTGTCTTACTTCTAAGTCGAAGACAAACTCAATGTCTTTATCTACATGTTGAAAAACCACACCATTTGTATATAAAAAACACAAGGTACTTGATACAGTCTGCTGTAAAAAGTACAATTAAACACTGACCCACATCAATAAGGTGCCAAAAGATGCGCAATTGGGCCAGGCATCTCCAGCTGTTGAAAAATTGCAAATTTCCTTGGTTTCCATGGAGTAAGAGCCGTTGTTAGGCACGTGATTTTCACATAAATGCTCATTCAATTGTCGCTACAGCCAAAAGTATTGGTCGGAGAGCAACGCGGTTTGCACCATTCGATTTCTCGTCACAAAATACGTCGGATTAGCCTCTTACCAGCAGCATTGGAACAGTTTTTCCACTTTTGGATTTTTGCCTGGGCTTTTTGCTAATTCAATTCGGCTACATTTACTATGTAATATCGCGACTGGTCATTACTATATTCAACTTTTGATTATAAGTTATGTGCCCTTCGGTAGCCCAGAAGACGTCAAATCTTTGGGCCAAGCCCATTTAACTCATCCAGCAATTGTCTTACTTCTAAGTCGAAGACAAACTCAATGTCTTTATCTACATGTTGAAAAACCACACCATTTGTATATAAAAAACACAAGGTACTTGATACAGTCTGCTGTAAAAAGTACAATTAAACACTGACCCACATCAATAAGGTGCCAAAAGATGCGCAATTGGGCCAGGCATCTCCAGCTGTTGAAAAATTGCAAATTTCCTTGGTTTCCATGGAGTAAGAGCCGTTGCTGGGCACGTGATTTTCACATAAATGCTCATTCAATTGTCGCTACAGCCAAAAGTATTGGTCGGACAGCAACGCGGTTTGCACCATTCGATTTCTCGTCACAAAATACGTCGGATTAGCCTCTTACCAGCAGCATTGGAACAGTTTTTCCACTTTTGGATTTTTGCCTGGGCTTTTTGCTAATTCAATTCGGCTACATTTACTATGTAATATCGCGACTGGTCATTACTATATTCAACTTTTGATTATAAGTTATGTGCCCTTCGGTAGCCCAGAAGACGTCAAATCTTTGGGCCAAGCCCATTTAACTCATCCAGCAATTGTCTTACTTCTAAGTCGAAGACAAACTCAATGTCTTTATCTACATGTTGAAAAACCACACCATTTGTATATAAAAAACACAAGGTACTTGATACAGTCTGCTGTAAAAAGTACAATTAAACACTGACCCACATCAATAAGGTGCCAAAAGATGCGCAATTGGGCCAGGCATCTCCAGCTGTTGAAAAATTGCAAATTTCCTTGGTTTCCATGGAGTAAGAGCCGTTGTTAGGCACGTGATTTTCACATAAATGCTCATTCAATTGTAGCTACAGCCATAAGTGTTGGTCGGAGAGCAACGCGGTTTGCACCATTCGATTTCTCGTCACAAAATACGTCGGATTAGCCTCTTACCAGCAGCATTGGAACAGTTTTACCACTTTTGGATTTTTGCTTGGGCTTTTTGCTAATTAAATTAGGCTACATTTACTATGTAATATCGCGACTGGTCATTACTATATTCAACTTTTGATTATAAGTTATGTGCCCTTCGGTAGCCCAGAAGACGTCAAATCTTTGGGCCAAGCCCATTTAACTCATCCAGCAATTGTCTTACTTCTAAGTCGAAGACAAACTCAATGTCTTTATCTACATGTTGAAAAACCACACCATTTGTATATAAAAAACACAAGGTACTTGATACAGTCTGCTGTAAAAAGTACAATTGAACACTGACCCACATCAATAAGGTGCCAAAAGATGCGCAATTGGGCCAGGCATCTCCAGCTGTTGAAAAATTGCAAATTTCCTTGGTTTTCATGGAGTAAGAGCCGTTGTTAGGCACGTGATTTTCACATAAATGCTCATTCAATTGTCGCTACAGCCAAAAGTATTGGTCGGAGAGCAACGCGGTTTGCACCATTCGATTTTGTCGTCACAAAATACATCGGATTAGCCTCTTACCAGCAGCATTGGAACAGTTTTTCCACTTTTGGATTTTTGCCTGGGCTTTTTGCTAATTCAATTCGGCTACATTTACTATGTAATATCGCGACTGGTCATTACTATATTCAACTTTTGATTATAAGTTATGTGCCCTTCGGTAGCCCAGAAGACGTCAAATCTTTGGGCCAAGCCCATTTAACTCATCCAGCAATTGTCTTACTTCTAAGTCGAAGACAAACTCAATGTCTTTATCTACATGTTGAAAAACCACACCATTTGTATATAAAAAACACAAGGTACTTGATACAGTCTGCTGTAAAAAGTACAATTAAACACTGACCCACATCAATAAGGTGCCAAAAGATGCGCAATTGGGCCAGGCATCTCCAGCTGTTGAAAAATTGCAAATTTCCTTGGTTTCCATGGAGTAAGAGCCGTTGTTAGGCACGTGATTTTCACATAAATGCTCATTCAATTGTAGCTACAGCCATAAGTGTTGGTCGGAGAGCAACGCGGTTTGCACCATTCGATTTCTCGTCACAAAATACGTCGGATTAGCCTCTTACCAGCAGCATTGGAACAGTTTTTCCACTTTTGGATTTTTGCCTGGGCTTTTTGCTAATTCAATTCGGCTACATTTACTATGTAATATCGCGACTGGTCATTACTATATTCAACTTTTGATTATAAGTTATGTGCCCTTCGGTAGCCCAGAAGACGTCAAATCTTTGGGCCAAGCCCATTTAACTCATCCAGCAATTGTCTTACTTCTAAGTCGAAGACAAACTCAATGTCTTTATCTACATGTTGAAAAACCACACCATTTGTATATAAAAAACACAAGGTACTTGATACAGTCTGCTGTAAAAATTACAATTAAACACTGACCCACATCAATAAGGTGCCAAAAGATGTGCAATTGGGCCAGGCATCTCCAGCTGTTGAAAAATTGCAAATTTCCTTGGTTTCCATGGAGTAAGAGCCGTTGTTAGGCACGTGATTTTCACATAAATGCTCATTCAATTGTAGCTACAGCCATAAGTGTTGGTCGGAGAGCAACGCGGTTTGCACCATTCGATTTCTCGTCACAAAATACGTCGGATTAGCCTCTTACCAGCAGCATTGGAACAGTTTTACCACTTTTGGATTTTTGCCTGGGCTTTTTGCTAATTGAAATCGGCTACATTTACTATGTAATATTGCGACTGGTCATTACAATTGTCAACTTTTGATTATAAGTTATGTGCCCTTCGGTAGCCCAGAAGACGTCAAATCTTTGGGCCAAGCCCATTTAACTCATCCAGCAATTGTCTTACTTCTAAGTCGAAGACAAACTCAATGTCTTTATCTACATGTTGAAAAACCACACCATTTGTATATAAAAAACACAAGGTACTTGATACAGTCTGCTGTAAAAAGTACAATTAAACACTGACCCACATCAATAAGGTGCCAAAAGATGCGCAATTGGGCCAGGCATCTCCAGCTGTTGAAAAATTGCAAATTTCCTTGGTTTCCATGGAGTAAGAGCCGTTGCTGGGCACGTGATTTTCACATAAATGCTCATTCAATTGTCGCTACAGCCAAAAGTATTGGGCGGAGAGCAACGCGGTTTGCACCATTCGATTTCTCGTCACAAAATACGTCGGATTAGCCTCTTACCAGCAGCATTGGAACAGTTTTTCCACTTTTGGATTTTTGCCTGGGTTTTTTGGTAATTAAATTCGGCTACATTTACTATGTAATATCGCGACTGGTCATTACTATATTCAACTTTTGATTATAAGTTATGTGCCCTTCGGTAGCCCAGAAGACGTCAAATCTTTGGGCCAAGCCCATTTAACTCATCCAGCAATTGTCTTACTTCTAAGTCGAAGACAAACTCAATGTCTTTATCTACATGTTGAAAAACCACACCATTTGTATATAAAAAACACAAGGTACTTGATACAGTCTGCTGTAAAAAGTACAATTAAACACTGACCCACATCAATAAGGTGCCAAAAGATGCGCAATTGGGCCAGGCATCTCCAGCTGTTGAAAAATTGCAAATTTCCTTGGTTTCCATGGAGTAAGAGCCGTTGCTGGGCACGTGATTTTCACATAAATGCTCATTCAATTGTCGCTACAGCCAAAAGTATTGGTCGGACAGCAACGCGGTTTGCACCATTCGATTTCTCGTCACAAAATACGTCGGATTAGCCTCTTACCAGCAGCATTGGAACAGTTTTTCCACTTTTGGATTTTTGCCTGGGCTTTTTGCTAATTCAATTCGGCTACATTTACTATGTAATATCGCGACTGGTCATTACTATATTCAACTTTTGATTATAAGTTATGTGCCCTTCGGTAGCCCAGAAGACGTCAAATCTTTGGGCCAAGCCCATTTAACTCATCCAGCAATTGTCTTACTTCTAAGTCGAAGACAAACTCAATGTCTTTATCTACATGTTGAAAAACCACACCATTTGTATATAAAAAACACAAGGTACTTGATACAGTCTGCTGTAAAAAGTACAATTAAACACTGACCCACATCAATAAGGTGCCAAAAGATGCGCAATTGGGCCAGGCATCTCCAGCTGTTGAAAAATTGCAAATTTCCTTGGTTTCCATGGAGTAAGAGCCGTTGCTGGGCACGTGATTTTCACATAAATGCTCATTCAATTGTCGCTACAGCCATAAGTGTTGGTCGGAGAGCAACGCGGTTTGCACCATTCGATTTCTCGTCACAAAATACGTCGGATTAGCCTCTTACCAGCAGCATTGGAACAGTTTTACCACTTTTGGATTTTTGCTTGGGCTTTTTGCTAATTAAATTCGGCTACATTTACTATGTAATATCGCGACTGGTCATTACTATATTCAACTTTTGATTATAAGTTATGTGCCCTTCGGTAGCCCAGAAGACGTCAAATCTTTGGGCCAAGCCCATTTAACTCATCCAGCAATTGTCTTACTTCTAAGTCGAAGACAAACTCAATGTCTTTATCTACATGTTGAAAAACCACACCATTTGTATATAAAAAACACAAGGTACTTGATACAGTCTGCTGTAAAAAGTACAATTGAACACTGACCCACATCAATAAGGTGCCAAAAGATGCGCAATTGGGCCAGGCATCTCCAGCTGTTGAAAAATTGCAAATTTCCTTGGTTTCCATGGAGTAAGAGCCGTTGTTAGGCACGTGATTTTCACATAAATGCTCATTCAATTGTCGCTACAGCCAAAAGTATTGGTCGGAGAGCAACGCGGTTTGCACCATTCGATTTCTCGTCACAAAATACGTCGGATTAGCCTCTTACCAGCAGCATTGGAACAGTTTTTCCACTTTTGGATTTTTGCCTGGGCTTTTTGCTAATTCAATTCGGCTACATTTACTATGTAATATCGCGACTGGTCATTACTATATTCAACTTTTGATTATAAGTTATGTGCCCTTCGGTAGCCCAGAAGACGTCAAATCTTTGGGCCAAGCCCATTTAACTCATCCAGCAATTGTCTTACTTCTAAGTCGAAGACAAACTCAATGTCTTTATCTACATGTTGAAAAACCACACCATTTGTATATAAAAAACACAAGGTACTTGATACAGTCTGCTGTAAAAAGTACAATTAAACACTGACCCACATCAATAAGGTGCCAAAAGATGCGCAATTGGGCCAGGCATCTCCAGCTGTTGAAAAATTGCAAATTTCCTTGGTTTCCATGGAGTAAGAGCCGTTGATAGGCACGTGATTTTCACATAAATGCTCATTCAATTGTAGCTACAGCCATAAGTGTTGGTCGGAGAGCAACGCGGTTTGCACCATTCGATTTCTCGTCACAAAATACGTCGGATTAGCCTCTTACCAGCAGCATTGGAACAGTTTTTCCACTTTTGGATTTTTGCCTGGGCTTTTTGCTAATTCAATTCGGCTACATTTACTATGTAATATCGCGACTGGTCATTACTATATTCAACTTTTGATTATAAGTTATGTGCCCTTCGGTAGCCCAGAAGACGTCAAATCTTTGGGCCAAGCCCATTTAACTCATCCAGCAATTGTCTTACTTCTAAGTCGAAGACAAACTCAATGTCTTTATCTACATGTTGAAAAACCACACCATTTGTATATAAAAAACACAAGGTACTTGATACAGTCTGCTGTAAAAATTACAATTAAACACTGACCCACATCAATAAGGTGCCAAAAGATGCGCAATTGGGCCAGGCATCTCCAGCTGTTGAAAAATTGCAAATTTCCTTGGTTTCCATGGAGTAAGAGCCGTTGTTAGGCACGTGATTTTCACATAAATGCGCATTCAATTGTAGCTACAGCCATAAGTGTTGGTCGGAGAGCAACGCGGTTTGCACCATTCGATTTCTCGTCACAAAATACGTCGGATTAGCCTCTTACCAGCAGCATTGGAACAGTTTTTCCACTTTTGGATTTTTGCCTGGGCTTTTTGCTAATTCAATTCGGCTACATTTACTATGTAATATCGCGACTGGTCATTACTATATTCAACTTTTGATTATAAGTTATGTGCCCTTCGGTAGCCCAGAAGACGTCAAATCTTTGGGCCAAGCCCATTTAACTCATCCAGCAATTGTCTTACTTCTAAGTCGAAGACAAACTCAATGTCTTTATCTACATGTTGAAAAACCACACCATTTGTATATAAAAAACACAAGGTACTTGATACAGTCTGCTGTAAAAAGTACAATTAAACACTGACCCACATCAATAAGGTGCCAAAAGATGCGCAATTGGGCCAGGCATCTCCAGCTGTTGAAAAATTGCAAATTTCCTTGGTTTCCATGGAGTAAGAGCCGTTGCTGGGCACGTGATTTTCACATAAATGCTCATTCAATTGTCGCTACAGCCAAAAGTATTGGTCGGAGAGCAACGCGGTTTGCACCATTCGATTTCTCGTCACAAAATACGTCGGATTAGCCTCTTACTAGCAGCATTGGAACAGTTTTTCCACTTTTGGATTTTTGCCTGGGCTTTTTGCTAATTCAATTCGGCTACATTTACTATGTAATATCGCGAATGGTCATTACTATATTCAACTTTTGATTATAAGTTATGTGCCCTTCGGTAGCCCAGAAGACGTCAAATCTTTGGGCCAAGCCCATTTAACTCATCCAGCAATTGTCTTACTTCTAAGTCGAAGACAAACTCAATGTCTTTATCTACATGTTGAAAAAGCACACCATTTGTATATAAAAAACACAAGGTACTTGATACAGTCTGCTGTAAAAAGTACAATTAAACACTGACCCACATCAATAAGGTGCCAAAAGATGCGCAATTGGGCCAGGCATCTCCAGCTGTTGAAAAATTGCAAATTTCCTTGGTTTCCATGGAGTAAGAGCCGTTGTTAGGCACGTGATTTTCACATAAATGCTCATTCAATTGTAGCTACAGCCATAAGTGTTGGTCGGAGAGCAACGCGGTTTGCACCATTCGATTTCTCGTCACAAAATACGTCGGATTAGCCTCTTACCAGCAGCATTGGAACAGTTTTTCCACTTTTGGATTTTTGCCTGGGCTTTTTGCTAATTCAATTCGGCTACATTTACTATGTAATATCGCGACTGGTCATTACTATATTCAACTTTTGATTATAAGTTATGTGCCCTTCGGTAGCCCAGAAGACGTCAAATCTTTGGGCCAAGCCCATTTAACTCATCCAGCAATTGTCTTACTTCTAAGTCGAAGACAAACTCAATGTCTTTATCTACATGTTGAAAAACCACACCATTTGTATATAAAAAACACAAGGTACTTGATACAGTCTGCTGTAAAAAGTACAATTAAACACTGACCCACATCAATAAGGTGCCAAAAGATGCGCAATTGGGCCAGGCATCTCCAGCTGTTGAAAAATTGCAAATTTCCTTGGTTTCCATGGAGTAAGAGCCGTTGCTGGGCACGTGATTTTCACATAAATGCTCATTCAATTGTCGCTACAGCCATAAGTGTTGGTCGGAGAGCAACGCGGTTTGCACCATTCGATTTCTCGTCACAAAATACGTCGGATTAGCCTCTTACCAGCAGCATTGGAACAGTTTTACCACTTTTGGATTTTTGCTTGGGCTTTTTGCTAATTAAATTCGGCTACATTTACTATGTAATATCGCGACTGGTCATTACTATATTCAACTTTTGATTATAAGTTATGTGCCCTTCGGTAGCCCAGAAGACGTCAAATCTTTGGGCCAAGCCCATTTAACTCATCCAGCAATTGTCTTACTTCTAAGTCGAAGACAAACTCAATGTCTTTATCTACATGTTGAAAAACCACACCATTTGTATATAAAAAACACAAGGTACTTGATACAGTCTGCTGTAAAAAGTACAATTGAACACTGACCCACATCAATAAGGTGCCAAAAGATGCGCAATTGGGCCAGACATCTCCAGCTGTTGAAAAATTGCAAATTTCCTTGGTTTCCATGGAGTAAGAGCCGTTGTTAGGCACGTGATTTTCACATAAATGCTCATTCAATTGTCGCTACAGCCAAAAGTATTGGTCGGAGAGCAACGCGGTTTGCATCATTCGATTTCTCGTCACAAAATACGTCGGATTAGCCTCTTACCAGCAGCATTGGAACAGTTTTTCCACTTTTGGATTTTTGCCTGGGCTTTTTGCTAATTCAATTCGGCTACATTTACTATGTAATATCGCGACTGGTCATTACTATATTCAACTTTTGATTATAAGTTATGTGCCCTTCGGTAGCCCAGAAGACGTCAAATCTTTGGGCCAAGCCCATTTAACTCATCCAGCAATTGTCTTACTTCTAAGTCGAAGACAAACTCAATGTCTTTATCTACATGTTGAAAAACCACACCATTTGTATATAAAAAACACAAGGTACTTGATACAGTCTGCTGTAAAAAGTACAATTAAACACTGACCCACATCAATAAGGTGCCAAAAGATGCGCAATTGGGCCAGGCATCTCCAGCTGTTGAAAAATTGCAAATTTCCTTGGTTTCCATGGAGTAAGAGCCGTTGTTAGGCACGTGATTTTCACATAAATGCTCATTCAATTGTAGCTACAGCCATAAGTGTTGGTCGGAGAGCAACGCGGTTTGCACCATTCGATTTCTCGTCACAAAATACGTCGGATTAGCCTCTTACCAGCAGCATTGGAACAGTTTTTCCACTTTTGGATTTTTGCCTGGGCTTTTTGCTAATTCAATTCGGCTACATTTACTATGTAATATCGCGACTGGTCATTACTATATTCAACTTTTGATTATAAGTTATGTGCCCTTCGGTAGCCCAGAAGACGTCAAATCTTTGGGCCAAGCCCATTTAACTCATCCAGCAATTGTCTTACTTCTAAGTCGAAGACAAACTCAATGTCTTTATCTACATGTTGAAAAACCACACCATTTGTATATAAAAAACACAAGGTACTTGATACAGTCTGCTGTAAAAATTACAATTAAACACTGACCCACATCAATAAGGTGCCAAAAGATGCGCAATTGGGCCAGGCATCTCCAGCTGTTGAAAAATTGCAAATTTCCTTGGTTTCCATGGAGTAAGAGCCGTTGTTAGGCACGTGATTTTCACATAAATGCGCATTCAATTGTAGCTACAGCCAAAAGTGTTGGTCGGAGAGCAACGCGGTTTGCACCATTCGATTTCTCGTCACAAAATACGTCGGATTAGCCTCTTACCAGCAGCATTGGAACAGTTTTACCACTTTTGGATTTTTGCCTGGGCTTTTTGCTAATTGAAATCGGCTACATTTACTATGTAATATTGCGACTGGTCATTACAATTGTCAACTTTTGATTATAAGTTATGTGCCCTTCGGTAGCCCAGAAGACGTCAAATCTTTGGGCCAAGCCCATTTAACTCATCCAGCAATTGTCTTACTTCTAAGTCGAAGACAAACTCAATGTCTTTATCTACATGTTGAAAAACCACACCATTTGTATATAAAAAACACAAGGTACTTGATACAGTCTGCTGTAAAAAGTACAATTAAACACTGACCCACATCAATAAGGTGCCAAAAGATGCGCAATTGGGCCAGGCATCTCCAGCTGTTGAAAAATTGCAAATTTCCTTGGTTTCCATGGAGTAAGAGCCGTTGTTAGGCACGTGATTTTCACATAAATGCTCATTCAATTGTAGCTACAGCCATAAGTGTTGGTCGGAGAGCAACGCGGTTTGCACCATTCGATTTCTCGTCACAAAATACGTCGGATTAGCCTCTTACCAGCAGCATTGGAACAGTTTTTCCACTTTTGGATTTTTGCCTGGGCTTTTTGCTAATTCAATTCGGCTACATTTACTATGTAATATCGCGACTGGTCATTACTATATTCAACTTTTGATTATAAGTTATGTGCCCTTCGGTAGCCCAGAAGACGTCAAATCTTTGGGCCAAGCCCATTTAACTCATCCAGCAATTGTCTTACTTCTAAGTCGAAGACAAACTCAATGTCTTTATCTACATGTTGAAAAACCACACCATTTGTATATAAAAAACACAAGGTACTTGATACAGTCTGCTGTAAAAATTACAATTAAACACTGACCCACATCAATAAGGTGCCAAAAGATGCGCAATTGGGCCAGGCATCTCCAGATGTTGAAAAATTGCAAATTTCCTTGGTTTCCATGGAGTAAGAGCCGTTGTTAGGCACGTGATTTTCACATAAATGCGCATTCAATTGTAGCTACAGCCATAAGTGTTGGTCGGAGAGCAACGCGGTTTGCACCATTCGATTTCTCGTCACAAAATACGTCGGATTAGCCTCTTACCAGCAGCATTGGAACAGTTTTACCACTTTTGGATTTTTGCCTGGGCTTTTTGCTAATTGAAATCGGCTACATTTACTATGTAATATTGCGACTGGTCATTACAATTGTCAACTTTTGATTATAAGTTATGTGCCCTTCGGTAGCCCAGAAGACGTCAAATCTTTGGGCCAAGCCCATTTAACTCATCCAGCAATTGTCTTACTTCTAAGTCGAAGACAAACTCAATGTCTTTATCTACATGTTGAAAAACCACACCATTTGTATATAAAAAACACAAGGTACTTGATACAGTCTGCTGTAAAAAGTACAATTAAACACTGACCCACATCAATAAGGTGCCAAAAGATGCGCAATTGGGCCAGGCATCTCCAGCTGTTGAAAAATTGCAAATTTCCTTGGTTTCCATGGAGTAAGAGCCGTTGCTGGGCACGTGATTTTCACATAAATGCTCATTCAATTGTCGCTACAGCCAAAAGTATTGGGCGGAGAGCAACGCGGTTTGCACCATTCGATTTCTCGTCACAAAATACGTCGGATTAGCCTCTTATCAGCAGCATTGGAACAGTTTTTCCACTTTTGGATTTTTGCCTGGGTTTTTTGCTAATTAAATTCGGCTACATTTACTATGTAATATCGCGACTGGTCATTACTATATTCAACTTTTGATTATAAGTTATGTGCCCTTCGGTAGCCCAGAAGACGTCAAATCTTTGGGCCAAGCCCATTAAACTCATCCAGCAATTGTCTTACTTCTAAGTCGAAGACAAACTCAATGTCTTTATCTACATGTTGAAAAACCACACCAATTGTATATAAAAAACACAAGGTACTTGATACAGTCTGCTGTAAAAAGTACAATTAAACACTGACCCACATCAATAAGGTGCCAAAAGATGCGCAATTGGGCCAGGCATCTCCAGCTGTTGAAAAATTGCAAATTTCCTTGGTTTCCATGGAGTAAGAGCCGTTGTTAGGCACGTGATTTTCACATAAATGCTCATTCAATTGTAGCTACAGCCATAAGTGTTGGTCGGAGAGCAACGCGGTTTGCACCATTGGATTTCTCGTCACAAAATACGTCGGATTAGCCTCTTACCAGCAGCATTGGAACAGTTTTACCACTTTTGGATTTTTGCCTGGGCTTTTTGCTAATTGAAATCGGCTACATTTACTATGTAATATTGCGACTGGTCATTACAATAGTCAACTTTTGATTATAAGTTATGTGCCCTTCGGTAGCCCAGAAGACGTCAAATCTTTGGGCCAAGCCCATTTAACTCATCCAGCAATTGTCTTACTTCTAAGTCGAAGACAAACTCAATGTCTTTATCTACATGTTGAAAAACCACACCATTTGTATATAAAAAACACAAGGTACTTGATACAGTCTGCTGTAAAAAGTACAATTAAACACTGACCCACATCAATAAGGTGCCAAAAGATGCGCAATTGGGCCAGGCATCTCCAGCTGTTGAAAAATTGCAAATTTCCTTGGTTTCCATGGAGTAAGAGCCGTTGTTAGGCACGTGATTTTCACATAAATGCTCATTCAATTGTCGCTACAGCCAAAAGTATTGGTCGGAGAGCAACGCGGTTTGCACCATTCGATTTCTCGTCACAAAATACGTCGGATTAGCCTCTTACCAGCAGCATTGGAACAGTTTTACCACTTTTGGATTTTTGCCTGGGCTTTTTGCTAATTGAAATCGGCTACATTTACTATGTAATATTGCGACTGGTCATTACAATTGTCAACTTTTGATTATAAGTTATGTGCCCTTCGGTAGCCCAGAAGACGTCAAATCTTTGGGCCAAGCCCATTTAACTCATCCAGCAATTGTCTTACCTTCTAAGTCGAAGACAAACTCAATGTCTTTATCTACATGTTGAAAAACCACACCATTTGTATATAAAAAACACAAGGTACTTGATACAGTCTGCTGTAAAAAGTACAATTAAACACTGACCCACATCAATAAGGTGCCAAAAGATGCGCAATTGGGCCAGGCATCTCCAGCTGTTGAAAAATTGCAAATTTCCTTGGTTTCCATGGAGTAAGAGCCGTTGTTAGGCACGTGATTTTCACATAAATGCTCATTCAATTGTCGCTACAGCCAAAAGTATTGGTCGGAGAGCAACGCGGTTTGCACCATTCGATTTCTCGTCACAAAATACGTCGGATTAGCCTCTTACCAGCAGCATTGGAACAGTTTTTCCACTTTTGGATTTTTGCCTGGGCTTTTTGCTAATTGAAATCGGCTACATTTACTATGTAATATCGCGACTGGTCATTACTGTATTCAACTTTTGATTATAAGTTATGTATCCTTCGGTAGCCCAGAGGACGTCAAATCTTTGGGCCAAGTCCATTTAACTCACCCAGCAATTGTCTTACTTCTAAGTCGAAGACAAACTCAATTTCTTTATCTACATGTTGAAAAACCACACCATTTGTATATAAAAACAACAAGGTACTTGATATAGTCTGCTGTAAAAAGTACAATTGAACACTGACCCACATCAATAAGGTGCCAAAAGATGCGCAATTGGGCCAGGCATCTCCAGCTGTTTAAAAATTGCAAATTTCCTTGGTTTCCATGGAGTAAGAGCCGTTGCTGGGCACGTAATTTTCACATAAATGCTCATTCAATTGTCGCTACAGCCAAAAGTATTGGTCGGAGAGCAACGCGGTTTGCACCATTCGATTTCTCGTCACAAAATACGTCGGATTAGCCTCTTACCAGCAGCATTGGAACAGTTTTTCCACTTTTGGATTTTTGCCTGGGATTTTTGCTAATTCAATTCGGCTACATTTACTATGTAATATCGCGACTGGTCATTACTATATTCAACTTTTGATTATAAGTTATGTGCCCTTCGGTAGCCCAGAAGACGTCAAATCTTTGGGCCAGGCCCATTTAACTCATCTAGCAATTGTCTTACTTCTAAGTCGAAGACAAACTCAATGTCTTTATCTACATGTTGAAAAACCACACCATTTGTATATAAAAAACACAAGGTACTTGATACAGTCTGCTGTAAAAAGTACAATTAAACACTGACCCACATCAATAAGGTGCCAAAAGATGCGCAATTGGGCCAGGCATCTCCAGCTGTTAAAAAATTGCAAATTTCCTTGGTTTCCATGGAGTAAGAGCCGTTGCTGGGCACGTGATTTTCACATAAATGCTCATTCAATTGTCGCTACAGCCAAAAGTATTGGTCGGAGAGCAACGCGGTTTGCACCATTCGATTTCTCGTCACAAAATACGTCAGATTAGCCTCTTACCAGCAGCATTGGAACAGTTTTTCCACTTTTGGATTTTTGCTTGGGCTTTTTGCTAATTAAATTAGGCTACATTTACTATGTAATATCGCGACTGGTCATTACTATTGTCAACTTTTGATTATAAGTTATGTGCCCTTCGGTAGCCCAGAAAACGTCAAATCTTTGGGCCAAGCCCATTTATCTCACCCAGCAAATGTCTTACTTCTAAGTCGAAGACAAAGTCAATGTCTTTATCTACATGTTGAAAAACCACACCATTTGTATATAAAAACAACAAGGTACTTGATACAGTCTGCTGTAAAAAGTACAATTGAACACTGACCCGCATCAATAAGGTGCCAAAAGATGCGGATTTGAGTCAGGCATCTCCAGCTGTTGAAAAATTGCAAATTTCCTTGGTTTCCATGGAGTAAGAGCCGTTGCTGGGCACGTGATTTCACATAAATGCTCATTCAATTGTCGCTACAGCCAAAAGTATTGGTCGGAGAGCAACGCGGTTTGCACCATTCGATTTCTCGTCACAAAATACGTCGGATTAGCCTCTTACCAGCAGCATTGGAACAGTTTTTCCACTTTTGGATTTTTGCCTGGGCTTTTTGCTAATTGAAATCGGCTACATTTACTATGTAATATCGCGACTGGTCATTACTGTATTCAACTTTTGATTATAAGTTATGTATCCTTCGGTAGCCCAGAGGACGTCAAATCTTTGGGCCAAGCCCATTTAACTCACCCAGCAATTGTCTTACTTCTAAGTCGAAGACAAACTCAATTTCTTTATCTACATGTTGAAAAACCACACCATTTGTATATAAAAACAACAAGGTACTTGATATAGTCTGCTGTAAAAAGTACAATTGAACACTGACCCACATCAATAAGGTGCCAAAAGATGCGCAATTGGGCCAGGCATCTCCAGCTGTTTAAAAATTGCAAATTTCCTTGGTTTCCATGGAGTAAGAGCCGTTGCTGGGCACGTAATTTTCACATAAATGCTCATTCAATTGTCGCTACAGCCAAAAGTATTGGTCGGAGAGCAACGCGGTTTGCACCATTCGATTTCTCGTCACAAAATACGTCGGATTAGCCTCTTACCAGCAGCATTGGAACAGTTTTTCCACTTTTGGATTTTTGCCTTGGATTTTTGCTAATTCAATTCGGCTACATTTACTATGTAATATCGCGACTGGTCATTACTATATTCAACTTTTGATTATAAGTTATGTGCCTTAGGGTAGCCCAGAAGACGTCAAATCTTTGGGCCAAGCCCATTTAACTCATCTAGCAATTGTCTTACTTCTAAGTCGAAGACAAAGTCAATGTCTTTATCTACATGTTGAAAAACCACACCATTTGTATATAAAAACAACAAGGTACTTGATACAGTCTGCTGTAAAAAGTACAATTGAACACTGACCCGCATCAATAAGGTGCCAAAAGATGCGGATTTGAGTCAGGCATCTCCAGCTGTTGAAAAATTGCAAATTTCCTTGGTTTCCATGGAGTAAGAGCCGTTGTTAGGCACGTGATTTTCACATAAATGCTCATTCAATTGTCGCTACAGCCAAAAGTATTGGTCGGAGAGCAACGCGGTTTGCACCATTCGATTTCTCGTCACAAAATACGTCGGATTAGCCTCTTACCAGCAGCATTGGAACAGTTTTTCCCACTTTGGATTTTTGCCTGGGCTTTTTGCTAATTGAAATCGGCTACATTTACTATGTAATATCGCGACTGGTCATTACTGTATTCAACTTTTGATTATAAGTTATGTATCCTTCGGTAGCCCAGAGGACGTCAAATCTTTGGGCCAAGCCCATTTAACTCACCCAGCAATTGTCTTACTTCTAAGTCGAAGACAAACTCAATTTCTTTATCTACATGTTGAAAAACCACACCATTTGTATATAAAAACAACAAGGTACTTGATATAGTCTGCTGTAAAAAGTACAATTGAACACTGACCCACATCAATAAGGTGCCAAAAGATGCGCAATTGGGCCAGGCATCTCCAGCTGTTTAAAAATTGCAAATTTCCTTGGTTTCCATGGAGTAAGAGCCGTTGCTGGGCACGTAATTTTCACATAAATGCTCATTCAATTGTCGCTACAGCCAAAAGTATTGGTCGGAGAGCAACGCGGTTTGCACCATTCGATTTCTCGTCACAAAATACGTCGGATTAGCCTCTTACCAGCAGCATTGGAACAGTTTTTCCACTTTTGGATTTTTGCCTTGGATTTTTGCTAATTCAATTCGGCTACATTTACTATGTAATATCGCGACTGGTCATTACTATATTCAACTTTTGATTATAAGTTATGTGCCTTAGGGTAGCCCAGAAGACGTCAAATCTTTGGGCCAAGCCCATTTAACTCATCTAGCAATTGTCTTACTTCTAAGTCGAAGACAAACTCAATGTCTTTATCTACATGTTGAAAAACCACACCATTTGTATATAAAAAACACAAGGTACTTGATACAGTCTGCTGTAAAAAGTACAATTAAACACTGACCCACATCAATAAGGTGCCAAAAGATGCGCAATTGGGCCAGGCATCTCCAGCTGTTAAAAAATTGCAAATTTCCTTGGTTTCCATGGAGTAAGAGCCGTTGCTGGGCACGTGATTTTCACATAAATGCTCATTCAATTGTCGCTACAGCCAAAAGTATTGGTCGGAGGGCAACGCGGTTTGCACCATTCGATTTCTCGTCACAAAATACGTCAGATTAGCCTCTTACCAGCAGCATTGGAACAGTTTTTCCACTTTTGGATTTTTGCTTGGGCTTTTTGCTAATTAAATTAGGCTACATTTACTATGTAATATCGCGACTGGTCATTACTATTGTCAACTTTTGATTATAAGTTATGTGCCCTTCGGTAGCCCAGAGGACGTCAAATCTTTGGGCCAAGCCCATTTATCTCACCCAGCAAATGTCTTACTTCTAAGTCGAAGACAAACTCAATGTCTTTATCTACATGTTGAAAAACCACACCATTTGTATATAAAAACAACAAGGTACTTGATACAGTCTGCTGTAAAAAGTACAATTGAACACTGACCCGCATCAATAAGGTGCCAAAAGATGCGGATTTGAGTCAGGCATCTCCAGCTGTTGAAAAATTGCAAATTTCCTTGGTTTCCATGGAGTAAGAGCCGTTGCTGGGCACGTGATTTTCACATAAATGCTCATTCAATTGTCGCTACAGCCAAAAGTATTGGTCGGAGAGCAACGCGGTTTGCACCATTCGATTTCTCGTCACAAAATACGTCGGATTAGCCTCTTACCAGCAGCATTGGAACAGTTTTTCCACTTTTGGATTTTTGCCTGGGCTTTTTGCTAATTGAAATCGGCTACATTTACTATGTAATATCGCGACTGGTCATTACTGTATTCAACTTTTGATTATAAGTTATGTATCCTTCGGTAGCCCAGAGGACGTCAAATCTTTGGGCCAAGCCCATTTAACTCATCCAGCAATTGTCTTACTTCTAAGTCGAAGACAAACTCAATGTCTTTATCTACATGTTGAAAAACCACACCATTTGTATATAAAAAACACAAGGTACTTGATACAGTCTGCTGTAAAAAGTACAATTAAACACTGACCCACATCAATAAGGTGCCAAAAGATGCGCAATTGGGCCAGGCATCTCCAGCTGTTGAAAAATTGCAAATTTCCTTGGTTTCCATGGAGTAAGAGCCGTTGTTAGGCACGTGATTTTCACATAAATGCTCATTCAATTGTCGCTACAGCCAAAAGTATTGGTCGGAGAGCAACGCGGTTTGCACCATTCGATTTCTCGTCACAAAATACGTCGGATCAGCCTCTTACCAGCAGCATTGGAACAGTTTTTCCACTTTTGGATTTTTGCTTGGGCTTTTTGCTAATTAAATTAGGCTACATTTACTATGTAATATCGCGACTGGTCATTACTATATTCAACTTTTGATTATAAGTTATGTGCCCTTCGGTAGCCCAGAAGACGTCAAATCTTTGGGCCAAGCCCATTTAACTCATCCAGCAATTGTCTTACTTCTAAGTCGAAGACAAACTCAATGTCTTTATCTACATGTTGAAAAACCACACCATTTGTATATAAAAAACACAAGGTATTTGATACAGTCTGCTGTAAAAAGTACAATTAAACACTGACCCACATCAATAAGGTGCCAAAAGATGCGCAATTGGGCCAGGCATCTCCAGCTGTTGAAAAATTGCAAATTTCCTTGGTTTCCATGGAGTAAGAGCCGTTGTTAGGCACGTGATTTTCACATAAATGCTCATTCAATTGTCGCTACAGCCATAAGTATTGGTCGGAGAGCAACGCGGTTTGCACCATTCGATTTCTCGTCACAAAATACGTCGGATTAGCCTCTTACCAGCAGCATTGGAACAGTTTTTCCACTTTTGAATTTTTGCCTGGGCTTTTTGCTAATTAAATTCGGCTACATTTACTATGTAATATCGCGACTGGTCATTACTATATTCAACTTTTGATTATAAGTTATGTGCCCTTCGGTAGCCCAGAGGACGTCAAATCTTTGGGCCAAGCCCATTTATCTCACCCAGCAAATGTCTTACTTCTAAGTCGAAGACAAACTCAATGTCTTTATCTACATGTTGAAAAACCACACCATTTGTATATAAAAACAACAAGGTACTTGATACAGTCTGCTGTAAAAAGTACAATTGAACACTGACCCGCATCAATAAGGTGCCAAAAGATGCGGAATTGAGTCAGGCATCTCCAGCTGTTGAAAAATTGCAAATTTCCTTGGTTTCCATGGAGTAAGAGCCGTTGCTGGGCACGTGATTTTCACATATATTCTAATTCAATTGTCGCTACAGCCAAAAGTATTGGTCGGAGAGCAACGCGGTTTGCACCATTCGATTTCTCGTCACAAAATACGTCGGATTAGCCTCTTACCAGCAGCATTGGAACAGTTTTTCCACTTTTGGATTTTTGCCTGGGCTTTTTGCTAATTGAAATCGGCTACATTTACTATGTAATATCGCGACTGTCCATTACTGTATTCAACTTTTGATTATAAGTTATGTATCCTTCGGTAGCCCAGAGGACGTCAAATCTTTGGGCCAAGCCCATTTAACTCACCCAGCAATTGTCTTACTTCTAAGTCGAAGACAAACTCAATGTCTTTATCTACATGTTGAAAAACCACACCATTTGTATATAAAAACAACAACGTACTTGATATAGTCTGCTGTAAAAAGTACAATTGAACACTGACCCACATCAATAAGGTGCCAAAAGATGCGCAATTGGGCCAGGCATCTCCAGCTGTTTAAAAATTGCAAATTTCCTTGGTTTCCATGGAGTAAGAGCCGTTGCTGGGCACGTAATTTTCACATAAATGCTCATTCAATTGTCGCTACAGCCAAAAGTATTGGTCGGAGAGCAACGCGGTTTGCACCATTCGATTTCTCGTCACAAAATACGTCGGATTAGCCTCTTACCAGCAGCATTGGAACAGTTTTTCCACTTTTGGATTTTTGCCTGGGATTTTTGCTAATTCAATTCGGCTACATTTACTATGTAATATCGCGACTGGTCATTACTATATTCAACTTTTGATTATAAGTTATGTGCCTTAGGGTAGCCCAGAAGACGTCAAATCTTTGGGCCAAGCCCATTTAACTCATCTAGCAATTGTCTTACTTCTAAGTCGAAGACAAACTCAATGTCTTTATCTACATGTTGAAAAACCACACCATTTGTATATAAAAAACACAAGGTACTTGATACAGTCCTGCTGTAAAAAGTACAATTAAAACACTGACCCACATCAATAAGGTGCCAAAAGATGCGCAATTGGGCCAGGCATCTCCAGCTGTTCAAAAATTGCAAATTTCCTTGGTTTCCATGGAGTAAGAGCCGTTGCTGGGCACGTGATTTTCACATAAATGCTCATTCAATTGTCGCTACAGCCAAAAGTATTGGTCGGAGAGCAACGCGGTTTGCACCATTCGATTTCTCGTCACAAAATACGTCAGATTAGCCTCTTACCAGCAGCATTGGAACAGTTTTTCCACTTTTGGATTTTGCTTGGGCTTTTTGCTAATTAAAATAGGCTACATTTACTATGCAATATCGCGACTGGTCATTACTATTGTCAACTTTTGATTATAAGGTTATTGCCCTTCGGTAGCCCAGAGGACGTCAAATCTTTGGGCCAAGCCCATTGATCTCACCCAGCAAATGTCTTACTTCTAAGTCGAAGACAAAGTCCAATGTCTTTATCTACATGTTGAAAAACCACACCATTTGTATATAAAAACAACAAGGTACTTGATACAGTCTGCTGTAAAAAGTACAATTGAACACTGACCCGCATCAATAAGGTGCCAAAAGATGCGGATTTGAGTCAGGCATCTCCAGCTGTTGAAAAATTGCAAATTTCCTTGGTTTCCATGGAGTAAGAGCCGTTGCTGGGCACGTGATTTTCACATAAATGCTCATTCAATTGTCGCTACAGCCAAAAGTATTGGTCGGAGAGCAACGCGGTTTGCACCATTCGATTTCTCGTCACAAAATACGTCGGATTAGCCTCTTACCAGCAGCATTGGAACAGTTTTTCCACTTTTGGATGTTTGCCTGGGCTTTTTGCTAATTAAATTCGGCTACATTTACTATGTAATATCGCGACTGGTCATTACTATATTCAACTTTTGATTATAAGTTATGTGCCCTTCGGTAGCCCAGAAGACGTCAAATCTTTGGGCCAAGCCCATTTAACTCATCCAGCAATTGTCTTACTTCTAAGTCGAAGACAAACTCAATGTCTTTATCTACATGTTGAAAAACCACACCATTTGTATATAAAAAACACAAGGTACTTGATACAGTCTGCTGTAAAAAGTACAATTAAACACTGACCCACATCAATAAGGTGCCAAAAGATGCGCAATTGGGCCAGGCATCTCCAGCTGTTGAAAAATTGCAAATTTCCTTGGTTTCCATGGAGTAAGAGCCGTTGTTAGGCACGTGATTTTCACATAAATGCTCATTCAATTGTCGCTACAGCCAAAAGTATTGGTCGGAGAGCAACGCGGTTTGCACCATTCGATTTCTCGTCACAAAATACGTCGGATTAGCCTCTTACCAGCAGCATTGGAACAGTTTTTCCACTTTTGGATTTTTGCCTGGGCTTTTTGCTAATTGAAATCGGCTACATTTACTATGTAATATCGCGACTGGTCATTACTGTATTCAACTTTTGATTATAAGTTATGTATCCTTCGGTAGCCCAGAGGACGTCAAATCTTTGGGCCAAGCCCATTTAACTCACCCAGCAATTGTCTTACTTCTAAGTCGAAGACAAACTCAATTTCTTTATCTACATGTTGAAAAACCACACCATTTGTATATAAAAACAACAAGGTACTTGATATAGTCTGCTGTAAAAAGTACAATTGAACACTGACCCACATCAATAAGGTGCCAAAAGATGCGCAATTGGGCCAGGCATCTCCAGCTGTTTAAAAATTGCAAATTTCCTTGGTTTCCATGGAGTAAGAGCCGTTGCTGGGCACGTAATTTTCACATAAATGCTCATTCAATTGTCGCTACAGCCAAAAGTATTGGTCGGAGAGCAACGCGGTTTGCACCATTCGATTTCTCGTCACAAAATACGTCGGATTAGCCTCTTACCAGCAGCATTGGAACAGTTTTTCCACTTTTGGATTTTTGCCTGGGATTTTTGCTAATTCAATTCGGCTACATTTACTATGTAATATCGCGACTGGTCATTACTATATTCAACTTTTGATTATAAGTTATGTGCCTTAGGGTAGCCCAGAAGACGTCAAATCTTTGGGCCAAGCCCATTTAACTCATCTAGCAATTGTCTTACTTCTAAGTCGAAGACAAAGTCAATGTCTTTATCTACATGTTGAAAAACCACACCATTTGTATATAAAAACAACAAGGTACTTGATACAGTCTGCTGTAAAAAGTACAATTGAACACTGACCCGCATCAATAAGGTGCCAAAAGATGCGGATTTGAGTCAGGCATCTCCAGCTGTTCAAAAATTGCAAATTTCCTTGGTTTCCATGGAGTAAGAGCCGTTGCTGGGCACGTGATTTTCACATAAATGCTCATTCAATTGTCGCTACAGCCAAAAGTATTGGTCGGAGAGCAACGCGGTTTGCACCATTCGATTTCTCGTCACAAAATACGTCGGATTAGCCTCTTACCAGCAGCATTGGAACAGTTTTTCCACTTTTGGATTTTTGCCTGGGCTTTTTGCTAATTCAATTCGGCTACATTTACTATGTAATATCGCGACTGGTCATTACTATATTCAACTTTTGATTAAAAGTTATGTGCTCTTCGGTAGCCCAGAAGACGTCAAATCTTTGGGCCAAGCCCATTTAACTCATCCAGCAATTGTCTTACTTCTAAGTCGAAGACAAACTCAATGTCTTTATCTACATGTTGAAAAACCACACCATTTGTATATAAAAAACACAAGGTACTTGATACAGTCTGCTGTAAAAAGTACAATTAAACACTGACCCACATGAATAAGGTGCCAAAAGATGCGCAATTGGGCCAGGCATCTCCAGCTGTTGAAAAATTGCAAATTTCCTTGGTTTCCATGGAGTAAGAGCCGTTGTTAGGCACGTGATTTTCACATAAATGCTCATTCAATTGTCGCTACAGCCAAAAGTATTGTTCGGAGAGCAACGTGGTTTGCACCATTCGATTTCTCGTCACAAAATACGTCGGATTAGCCTCTTACCAGCAGCATTGGAACAGTTTTTCCACTTTTGGATTTTTGCTTGGGCTTTTTGCTAATTAAATTAGGCTACATTTACTATGTAATATCGCGACTGGTCATTACTATATTCAACTTTTGATTATAAGTTATGTGCCCTTCGGTAGCCCAGAAGACGTCAAATCTTTGGGCCAAGCCCATTTAACTCATCCAGCAATTGTCTTACTTCTAAGTCGAAGACAAACTCAATGTCTTTATCTACATGTTGAAAAACCACACCATTTGTATATAAAAAACACAAGGTATTTGATACAGTCTGCTGTAAAAAAGTACAATTAAAACACTGACCCACATCAATAAGGTGCCAAAAGATGCGCAATTGGGCCAGGCATCTCCAGCTGTTGAAAAATTGCAAATTTCCTTGGTTTCCATGGAGTAAGAGCCGTTGTTAGGCACGTGATTTTCACATAAATGCTCATTCAATTGTCGCTACAGCCAAAAGTATTGGTCGGAGAGCAACGCGGTTTGCACCATTCGATTTCTCGTCACAAAATACGTCGCATTAGCCTCTTACCAGCAGCATTGGAACAGTTTTTCCATTTTGGATTTTTGCCTGGGCTTTTTGCTAATTAAATTCGGCTACATTTACTATGTAATATCGCGACTGGTCATTACTATATTCAACTTTTGATTATAAGTTATGTGCCCTTCGGTAGCCCAGAAGACGTCAAATCTTTGGGCCAAGCCCATTTAACTCATCCAGCAATTGTCTTACTTCTAAGTCGAAGACAAACTCAATGTCTTTATCTACATGTTGAAAAACCACACCATTTGTATATAAAAAACACAAGGTACTTGATACAGTCTGCTGTAAAAAGTACAATTAAACACTGACCCACATCAATAAGGTGCCAAAAGATGCGCAATTGGGCCAGGCATCTCCAGCTGTTGAAAAATTGCAAATTTCCTTGGTTTCCATGGAGTAAGAGCCGTTGCTGGGCACGTGATTTTCACATAAATGCTCATTCAATTGTCGCTACAGCCAAAACTATTGGGCGGAGAGCACAACGCGGTTTGCACCATTCGATTTCTCGTCACAAAATACGTCGGATTAGCCTCTTACCAGCAGCATTGGAACAGTTTTTCCACTTTTGGATTTTTGCCTGGGCTTTTTGCTAATTCAATTCGGCTACATTTACTATGTAATATCGCGACTGGTCATTACTATATTCAACTTTTGATTATAAGTTATGTGCCCTTCGGTAGCCCAGAAGACGTCAAATCTTTGGGCCAAGCCCATTTAACTCATCCAGCAATTGTCTTACTTCTAAGTCGAAGACAAACTCAATGTCTTTATCTACATGTTGAAAAACCACACCATTTGTATATAAAAAACACAAGGTACTTGATACAGTCTGCTGTAAAAAGTACAATTAAACACTGACCCACATCAATAAGGTGCCAAAAGATGCGCAATTGGGCCAGGCATCTCCAGCTGTTGAAAAATTGCAAATTTCCTTGGTTTCCATGGAGTAAGAGCCGTTGTTAGGCACGTGATTTTCACATAAATGCTCATTCAATTGTCGCTACAGCCAAAAGTATTGGTCGGAGAGCAACGCGGTTTGCACCATTCGATTTCTCGTCACAAAATAGGTCGGATTAGCCTCTTACCAGCAGAATGGAACAGTTTTTCCACTTTTGGATTTTTGCCTGGGCTTTTTGCTAATTCAATTCGGCTACATTTACTATGTAATATCGCGACTGGTCATTACTATATTCAACTTTTGATTATAAGTTATGTGCCCTTCGGTAGCCCAGAAGACGTCAAATCTTTGGGCAAGCCCATTTAACTCATCCAGCAATTGTCTTACTTCTAAGTCGAAGACAAACTCAATGTCCTTAATCTACATGTTGAAAAAACCACACCATTTGTATATAAAAACAACAAGGTACTTGATACAGTCTGCTGTAAAAGTACAATTAAACACTGACCCACATCAATAAGGTGCCAAAAGATGCGCAATTGGGCCAGGCATCTCAAGCTGTTGAAAAATTGCAAATTTCCTTGGTTTCCATGGGAGTAAGAGCCGTTGTTAGGCACGTGATTTTTCACATAAATGCTCATTCAATTGTAGCTACAGCCATAAGTCTTGGTCGGAGAGCAACGCGGTTTGCACCATTCGATTTCTCGTCACAAAATAGGTCGGATTAGCCTCTTACCAGCAGCATTGGAACAGTTTTACCACTTTTGGATTTTTGCTTGGGCTTTTTGCTAATTAAATTCGGCTTACATTTACTATGTAATATCGCGACTGGTCATTACTATATTCAACTTTTGATTATAAGTTATGTGCCCTTCGGTAGCCCAGAAGACGTCAAATCTTTGGCCAAGCCCATTTAACTCATCCAGCAATTGTCTTACTTCTAAGTCGAAGACAAACTCAATGTCTTTATCTACATGTTGAAAAACCACACCATTTGTATATAAAAACAAAAAGGTACTTGATACAGTCTGCTGTAAAAAGTACAATTAAACACTGACCCACATCAATAAGGTGCCAAAAGATGCGCAATTGGGCCAGGCATCTCCAGCTGTTGAAAAATTGCAAATTTCCTTGGTTTCCATGGAGTAAGAGCCGTTGTTAGGCACGTGATTTTCACATAAATGCTCATTCAATTGTAGCTACAGCCATAAGTGTTGGTCGGAGAGCAACGCGGTTTGCACCATTCGATTTCTCGTCACAAAATACGTCGGATTAGCCTCTTACCAGCAGCATTGGAACAGTTTTTCCACTTTTGGATTTTTGCTTGGGCTTTTTGCTAATTAAATTCGGCTACATTTACTATGTAATATCGCGACTGGCCATTACTATATTCAACTTTTGATTATAAGTTATGTGCCCTTCGGTAGCCCAGAAGACGTCAAATCTTTGGGCCAAGCCCATTTAACTCATCCAGCAATTGTCTTACTTCTAAGTCGAAGACAAACTCAATGTCTTTATCTACATGTTGAAAAACCACACCATTTGTATATAAAAAACACAAGGTACTTGATACAGTCTGCTGTAAAAAGTACAATTAAACACTGACCCACATCAATAAGGTGCCAAAAGATGCGCAATTGGGCCAGGCATCTCCAGCTGTTGAAAAATTGCAAATTTCCTTGGTTTCCATGGAGTAAGAGCCGTTGTTAGGCACGTGATTTTCACATAAATGCTCATTCAATTGTCGCTACAGCCAAAAGTATTGGTCGGAGAGCAACGCGGTTTGCACCATTCGATTTCTCGTCACAAAATACGTCGGATTAGCCTCTTACCAGCAGCATTGGAACAGTTTTTCCACTTTTGGATTTTTGCTTGGGCTTTTTGCTAATTAAATTAGGCTACATTTACTATGTAATATCGCGACTGGTCATTACTATATTCAACTTTTGATTATAAGTTATGTGCCCTTCGGTAGCCCAGAAGACGTCAAATCTTTGGGCCAAGCCCATTTAACTCATCCAGCAATTGTCTTACTTCTAAGTCGAAGACAAACTCAATGTCTTTATCTACATGTTGAAAAACCACACCATTTGTATATAAAAAACACAAGGTACTTGATACAGTCTGCTGTAAAAAGTACAATTGAACACTGACCCACATCAATAAGGTGCCAAAAGATGCGCAATTGGGCCAGGCATCTCCAGCTGTTGAAAAATTGCAAATTTCCTTGGTTTCCATGGAGTAAGAGCCGTTGTTAGGCACGTGATTTTCACATAAATGCTCATTCAATTGTCGCTACAGCCAAAAGTGTTGGTCGGAGAGCAACGCGGTTTGCACCATTCGATTTCTCGTCACAAAATACGTCGGATTAGCCTCTTACCAGCAGCATTGGAACAGTTTTTCCACTTTTGGATTTTTGCTTGGGCTTTTTGCTAATTAAATTCGGCTACATTTACTATGTAATATCGCGACTGGTCATTACTATATTCAACTTTTGATTATAAGTTATGTGCCCTTCGGTAGCCCAGAAGACGTCAAATCTTTGGGCCAAGCCCATTTAACTCATCCAGCAATTGTCTTACTTCTAAGTCGAAGACAAACTCAATGTCTTTATCTACATGTTGAAAAACCACACCATTTGTATATAAAAACAACAAGGTACTTGATACAGTCTGCTGTAAAAAGTACAATTAAACACTGACCCACATCAATAAGGTGCCAAAAGATGCGCAATTGGGCCAGGCATCTCCAGCTGTTGAAAAATTGCAAATTTCCTTGGTTTCCATGGAGTAAGAGCCGTTGTTAGGCACGTGATTTTCACATAAATGCTCATTCAATTGTCGCTACAGCCAAAAGTATTGGTCGGAGAGCAACGCGGTTTGCACCATTCAATTTCTCGTCACAAAATACGTCGGATTAGCCTCTTACCAACAGCATTGGAACAGTTTTACCACTTTTGGATTTTTGCTTGGGCTTTTTGCTAATTAAATTCGGCTACATTTACTATGTAATATCGCGACTGGTCATTACTATATTCAACTTTTGATTATAAGTTATGTGCCCTTCGGTAGCCCAGAAGACGTCAAATCTTTGGGCCAAGCCCATTTAACTCATCCAGCAATTGTCTTACTTCTAAGTCGAAGACAAACTCAATGTCTTTATCTACATGTTGAAAAACCACACCATTTGTATATAAAAACAACAAGGTACTTGATACAGTCTGCTGTAAAAAGTACAATTAAACACTGACCCACATCAATAAGGTGCCAAAAGATGCGCAATTGGGCCAGGCATCTCCAGCTGTTGAAAAATTGCAAATTTCCTTGGTTTCCATGGAGTAAGAGCCGTTGTTAGGCACGTGATTTTCACATAAATGCTCATTCAATTGTCGCTACAGCCAAAAGTATTGGTCGGAGAGCAACGCGGTTTGCACCATTCAATTTCTCGTCACAAAATACGTCGGATTAGCCTCTTACCAACAGCATTGGAACAGTTTTACCACTTTTGGATTTTTGCCTGGGCTTTTTGCTAATTAAATTCGGCTACATTTACTATGTAATATCGCGACTGGTCATTACTATATTCAACTTTTGATTATAAGTTATGTGCCCTTCGGTAGCCCAGAAGACGTCAAATCTTTGGGCCAAGCCCATTTAACTCATCCAGCAATTGTCTTACTTCTAAGTCGAAGACAAACTCAATGTCTTTATCTACATGTTGAAAAACCACACCATTTGTATATAAAAAACACAAGGTACTTGATACAGTCTGCTGTAAAAAGTACAATTAAACACTGACCCACATCAATAAGGTGCCAAAAGATGCGCAATTGGGCCAGGCATCTCCAGCTGTTGAAAAATTGCAAATTTCCTTGGTTTCCATGGAGTAAGAGCCGTTGCTGGGCACGTGATTTTCACATAAATGCTCATTCAATTGTCGCTACAGCCAAAAGTATTGGTCGGAGAGCAACGCGGTTTGCACCATTCGATTTCTCGTCACAAAATACGTCGGATTAGCCTCTTACCAGCAGCATTGGAACAGTTTTTCCACTTTTGGATTTTTGCCCGGGATTTTTGCTAATTAAATTCGGCTACATTTACTATGTAATATCGCGACTGGTCATTACTATATTCAACTTTTGATTATAAGTTATGTGCCCTTAGGTAGCCCAGAAGACGTCAAATCTTTGGGCCAAGCCCATTTAACTCATCCAGCAATTGTCTTACTTCTAAGTCGAAGACAAACTCAATGTCTTTATCTACATGTTGAAAAACCACACCATTTGTATATAAAAAACACAAGGTACTTGATACAGTCTGCTGTAAAAAGTACAATTAAACACTGACCCACATCAATAAGGTGCCAAAAGATGCGCAATTGGGCCAGGCATCTCCAGCTGTTGAAAAATTACAAATTTCCTTGGTTTCCATGGAGTAAGAGCCGTTGTTAGGCACGTGATTTTCACATAAATGCTCATTCAATTGTAGCTACAGCCATAAGTGTTGGTCGGAGAGCAACGCGGTTTGCACCATTCGATTTCTCGTCACAAAATACGTCGGATTAGCCTCTTACCAGCAGCATTGGAACAGTTTTTCCACTTTTGGATTTTTGCCTGGGATTTTTGCTAATTCAATTCGGCTACATTTACTATGTAATATCGCGACTGGTCATTACTATATTCAACTTTTGATTATAAGTTATGTGCCTTAGGGTAGCCCAGAAGACGTCAAATCTTTGGGCCAAGCCCATTTAACTCATCTAGCAATTGTCTTACTTCTAAGTCGAAGACAAAGTCAATGTCTTTATCTACATGTTGAAAAACCACACCATTTGTATATAAAAACAACAAGGTACTTGATACAGTCTGCTGTAAAAAGTACAATTAAACACTGACCCACATCAATAAGGTGCCAAAGATGCGCAATTGGGCCAGGCATCTCCAGCTGTTGAAAAATTGCAAATTTCCTTGGTTTCCATGGAGTAAGAGCCGTTGTTAGGCACGTGATTTTCACATAAATGCTCATTCAATTGTCGCTACAGCCAAAAGTATTGGTCGGAGAGCAACGCGGTTTGCACCATTCGATTTCTCGTCACAAAATACGTCGGATTAGCCTCTTACCAGCACCATTGGAACAGTTTTTCCACTTTTGGATTTTTGCTTGGGCTTTTTGCTAATTAAATTAGGCTACATTTACTATGTAATATCGCGACTGGTCATTACTATATTCAACTTTTGATTATAAGTTATGTGCCCTTCGGTAGCCCAGAAGACGTCAAATCTTTGGGCCAAGCCCATTTAACTCATCCAGCAATTGTCTTACTTCTAAGTCGAAGACAAACTCAATGTCTTTATCTACATGTTGAAAAACCACACCATTTGTATATAAAAAACACAAGGTACTTGATACAGTCTGCTGTAAAAAGTACAATTAAACACTGACCCACATCAATAAGGTGCCAAAAGATGCGCAATTGGGCCAGGCATCTCCAGCTGTTGAAAAATTGCAAATTTCCTTGGTTTCCATGGAGTAAGAGCCGTTGTTAGGCACGTGATTTTCACATAAATGCTCATTCAATTGTCGCTACAGCCAAAAGTATTGGTCGGAGAGCAACGCGGTTTGCACCATTCGATTTCTCGTCACAAAATAGGTCGGATTAGCCTCTTACCAGCAGAATTGGAACAGTTTTTCCACTTTTGGATTTTTGCCTGGGCTTTTTGCTAATTCAATTCGGCTACATTTACTATGTAATATCGCGACTGGTCATTACTATATTCAACTTTTGATTATAAGTTATGTGCCCTTCGGTAGCCCAGAAGACGTCAAATCTTTGGGCCAAGCCCATTTAACTCATCCAGCAATTGTCTTACTTCTAAGTCGAAGACAAACTCAATGTCTTTATCTACATGTTGAAAAACCACACCATTTGTATATAAAAACAACAAGGTACTTGATACAGTCTGCTGTAAAAAGTACAATTAAACACTGACCCACATCAATAAGGTGCCAAAAAGATGCGCAATTGGGCCAGGCATCTCAAGCTGTTGAAAAATTGCAAATTTCCTTGGTTTCCATGGAGTAAGAGCCGTTGTTAGGCACGTGATTTTCACATAAATGCTCATTCAATTGTAGCTACAGCCATAAGTCTTGGTCGGAGAGCAACGCGGTTTGCACCATTCGAATTCTCGTCACAAAATACGTCGGATTAGCCTCTTACCAGCAGCATTGGAACAGTTTTACCACTTTTGGATTTTTGCTTGGGCTTTTTGCTAATTAAATTCGGCTACATTTACTATGTAATATCGCGACTGGTCATTACTATATTCAACTTTTGATTATAAGTTATGTGCTCTTCGGTAGCCCAGAAGACGTCAAATCTTTGGGCCAAGCCCATTTAACTCATCCAGCAATTGTCTTACTTCTAAGTCGAAGACAAACTCAATGTCTTTATCTACATGTTGAAAAACCACACCATTTGTATATAAAAAACACAAGGTACTTGATACAGTCTGCTGTAAAAAGTACAATTAAACACTGACCCACATCAATAAGGTGCCAAAAGATGCGCAATTGGGCCAGGCATCTCCAGCTGTTGAAAAATTGCAAATTTCCTTGGTTTCCATGGAGTAAGAGCCGTTGTTAGGCACGTGATTTTCACATAAATGCTCATTCAATTGTCGCTACAGCCAAAAGTATTGGTCGGAGAGCAACGCGGTTTGCACCATTCGATTTCTCGTCACAAAATACGTCGGATTAGCCTCTTACCAGCAGCATTGGAACAGTTTTTCCACTTTTGGATTTTTGCTTGGGCTTTTTGCTAATTAAATTAGGCTACATTTACTATGTAATATCGCGACTGGTCATTACTATATTCAACTTTTGATTATAAGTTATGTGCCCTTCGGTAGCCCAGAAGACGTCAAATCTTTGGGCCAAGCCCATTTAACTCATCCAGCAATTGTCTTACTTCTAAGTCGAAGACAAACTCAATGTCTTTATCTACATGTTGAAAAACCACACCATTTGTATATAAAAAACACAAGGTATTTGATACAGTCTGCTGTAAAAAGTACAATTAAACACTGACCCACATCAATAAGGTGCCAAAAGATGCGCAATTGGGCCAGGCATCTCCAGCTGTTGAAAAATTGCAAATTTCCTTGGTTTCCATGGAGTAAGAGCCGTTGTTAGGCACGTGATTTTCACATAAATGCTCATTCAATTGTCGCTACAGCCAAAAGTATTGGTCGGAGAGCAACGCGGTTTGCACCATTCGATTTCTCGTCACAAAATACGTCGGATTAGCCTCTTACCAGCAGCATTGGAACAGTTTTTCCACTTTTGGATTTTTGCCTGGGCTTTTTGCTAATTAAATTCGGCTACATTTACTATGTAATATCGCGACTGGTCATTACTATATTCAACTTTTGATTATAAGTTATGTGCCCTTCGGTAGCCCAGAAGACGTCAAATCTTTGGGCCAAGCCCATTTAACTCATCCAGCAATTGTCTTACTTCTAAGTCGAAGACAAACTCAATGTCTTTATCTACATGTTGAAAAACCACACCATTTGTATATAAAAAACACAAGGTACTTGATACAGTCTGCTGTAAAAAGTACAATTAAACACTGACCCACATCAATAAGGTGCCAAAAGATGCGCAATTGGGCCAGGCATCTCCAGCTGTTGAAAAATTGCAAATTTCCTTGGTTTCCATGGAGTAAGAGCCGTTGCTGGGCACGTGATTTTCACATAAATGCTCATTCAATTGTCGCTACAGCCAAAAGTATTGGGCGGAGAGCAACGCGGTTTGCACCATTCGATTTCTCGTCACAAAATACGTCGGATTAGCCTCTTACCAGCAGCATTGGAACAGTTTTTTTACTTTTGGATTTTTGCCTGGGCTTTTTGCTAATTCAATTCGGCTACATTTACTATGTAATATCGCGACTGGTCATTACTATATTCAACTTTTGATTATAAGTTATGTGCCCTTCGGTAGCCCAGAAGACGTCAAATCTTTGGGCCAAGCCCATTTAACTCATCCAGCAATTGTCTTACTTCTAAGTCGAAGACAAACTCAATGTCTTTATCTACATGTTGAAAAACCACACCATTTGTATATAAAAAACACAAGGTACTTGATACAGTCTGCTGTAAAAAGTACAATTAAACACTGACCCACATCAATAAGGTGCCAAAAGATGCGCAATTGGGCCAGGCATCTCCAGCTGTTGAAAAATTGCAAATTTCCTTGGTTTCCATGGAGTAAGAGCCGTTGTTAGGCACGTGATTTTCACATAAATGCTCATTCAATTGTCGCTACAGCCAAAAGTATTGGTCGGAGAGCAACGCGGTTTGCACCATTCGATTTCTCGTCACAAAATAGGTCGGATTAGCCTCTTACCAGCAGAATTGGAACAGTTTTTCCACTTTTGGATTTTTGCCTGGGCTTTTTGCTAATTCAATTCGGCTACATTTACTATGTAATATCGCGACTGGTCATTACTATATTCAACTTTTGATTATAAGTTATGTGCCCTTCGGTAGCCCAGAAGACGTCAAATCTTTGGGCCAAGCCCATTTAACTCATCCAGCAATTGTCTTACTTCTAAGTCGAAGACAAACTCAATGTCTTAATCTACATGTTGAAAAACCACACCATTTGTATATAAAAACAACAAGGTACTTGATACAGTCTGCTGTAAAAAGTACAATTAAACACTGACCCACATCAATAAGGTGCCAAAAGATGCGCAATTGGGCCAGGCATCTCAAGCTGTTGAAAAATTGCAAATTTCCTTGGTTTCCATGGAGTAAGAGCCGTTGTTAGGCACGTGATTTTCACATAAATGCTCATTCAATTGTAGCTACAGCCATAAGTCTTGGTCGGAGAGCAACGCGGTTTGCACCATTCGATTTCTCGTCACAAAATACGTCGGATTAGCCTCTTACCAGCAGCATTGGAACAGTTTTACCACTTTTGGATTTTTGCTTGGGCTTTTTGCTAATTAAATTCGGCTACATTTACTATGTAATATCGCGACTGGTCATTACTATATTCAACTTTTGATTATAAGTTATGTGCCCTTCGGTAGCCCAGAAGACGTCAAATCTTTGGGCCAAGCCCATTTAACTCATCCAGCAATTGTCTTACTTCTAAGTCGAAGACAAACTCAATGTCTTTATCTACATGTTGAAAAACCACACCATTTGTATATAAAAACAACAAGGTACTTGATACAGTCTGCTGTAAAAAGTACAATTAAACACTGACCCACATCAATAAGGTGCCAAAAGATGCGCAATTGGGCCAGGCATCTCCAGCTGTTGAAAAATTGCAAATTTCCTTGGTTTCCATGGAGTAAGAGCCGTTGTTAGGCACGTGATTTTCACATAAATGCTCATTCAATTGTAGCTACAGCCATAAGTTTTGGTCGGAGAGCAACGCGGTTTGCACCATTCGATTTCTCGTCACAAAATACGTCGGATTAGCCTCTTACCAGCAGCATTGGAACAGTTTTCCCACTTTTGGATTTTTGCTTGGGCTTTTTGCTAATTAAATTCGGCTACATTTACTATGTAATATCGCGACTGGCCATTACTATATTCAACTTTTGATTATAAGTTATGTGCCCTTCGGTAGCCCAGAAGACGTCAAATCTTTGGGCCAAGCCCATTTAACTCATCCAGCAATTGTCTTACTTCTAAGTCGAAGACAAACTCAATGTCTTTATCTACATGTTGAAAAACCACACCATTTGTATATAAAAAACACAAGGTACTTGATACAGTCTGCTGTAAAAAGTACAATTAAACACTGACCCACATCAATAAGGTGCCAAAAGATGCGCAATTGGGCCAGGCATCTCCAGCTGTTGAAAAATTGCAAATTTCCTTGGTTTCCATGGAGTAAGAGCCGTTGTTAGGCACGTGATTTTCACATAAATGCTCATTCAATTGTAGCTACAGCCATAAGTGTTGGTCGGAGAGCAACGCGGTTTGCACCATTCGATTTCTCGTCACAAAATACGTCGGATTAGCCTCTTACCAGCAGCATTGGAACAGTTTTTCCACTTTTGGATTTTTGCTTGGGCTTTTTGCTAATTAAATTCGGCTACATTTACTATGTAATATCGCGACTGGCCATTACTATATTCAACTTTTGATTTTAAGTTATGTGCCCTTCGGTAGCCCAGAAGACGTCAAATCTTTGGGCCAAGCCCATTTAACTCATCCAGCAATTGTCTTACTTCTAAGTCGAAGACAAACTCAATGTCTTTATCTACATGTTGAAAAACCACACCATTTGTATATAAAAAACACAAGGTACTTGATACAGTCTGCTGTAAAAAGTACAATTAAACACTGACCCACATCAATAAGGTGCCAAAAGATGCGCAATTGGGCCAGGCATCTCCAGCTGTTGAAAAATTGCAAATTTCCTTGGTTTCCATGGAGTAAGAGCCGTTGTTAGGCACGTGATTTTCACATAAATGCTCATTCAATTGTCGCTACAGCCAAAAGTATTGGTCGGAGAGCAACGCGGTTTGCACCATTCGATTTCTCGTCACAAAATACGTCGGATTAGCCTCTTACCAGCAGCATTGGAACAGTTTTTCCACTTTTGGATTTTTGCTTGGGCTTTTTGCTAATTAAATTAGGCTACATTTACTATGTAATATCGCGACTGGTCATTACTATATTCAACTTTTGATTATAAGTTATGTGCCCTTCGGTAGCCCAGAAGACGTCAAATCTTTGGGCCAAGCCCATTTAACTCATCCAGCAATTGTCTTACTTCTAAGTCGAAGACAAACTCAATGTCTTTATCTACATGTTGAAAAACCACACCATTTGTATATAAAAAACACAAGGTACTTGATACAGTCTGCTGTAAAAAGTACAATTGAACACTGACCCACATCAATAAGGTGCCAAAAGATGCGCAATTGGGCCAGGCATCTCCAGCTGTTGAAAAATTGCAAATTTCCTTGGTTTCCATGGAGTAAGAGCCGTTGTTAGGCACGTGATTTTCACATAAATGCTCATTCAATTGTCGCTATAGCCAAAAGTATTGGTCGGAGAGCAACGCGGTTTGCACCATTCGATTTCTCGTCACAAAATACGTCGGATTAGCCTCTTACCAGCAGCATTGGAACAGTTTTTCCACTTTTGGATTTTTGCCTGGGCTTTTTGCTAATTCAATTCGGCTACATTTACTATGTAATATCGCGACTGGTCATTACTATATTCAACTTTTGATTATAAGTTATGTGCCCTTCGGTAGCCCAGAAGACGTCAAATCTTTGGGCCAAGCCCATTTAACTCATCCAGCAATTGTCTTACTTCTAAGTCGAAGACAAACTCAATGTCTTTATCTACATGTTGAAAAACCACACCATTTGTATATAAAAACAACAAGGTACTTGATACAGTCTGCTGTAAAAAGTACAATTAAACACTGACCCACATCAATAAGGTGCCAAAAGATGCGCAATTGGGCCAGGCATCTCCAGCTGTTGAAAAATTGCAAATTTCCTTGGTTTCCATGGAGTAAGAGCCGTTGTTAGGCACGTGATTTTCACATAAATGCTCATTCAATTGTAGCTACAGCCATAAGTCTTGGTCGGAGAGCAACGCGGTTTGCACCATTCGATTTCTCGTCACAAAATACGTCGGATTAGCCTCTTACCAGCAGCATTGGAACAGTTTTACCACTTTTGGATTTTTGCTTGGGCTTTTTGCTAATTAAATTCGGCTACATTTACTATGTAATATCGCGACTGGTCATTACTATATTCAACTTTTGATTATAAGTTATGTGCCCTTCGGTAGCCCAGAAGACGTCAAATCTTTGGGCCAAGCCCATTTAACTCATCCAGCAATTGTCTTACTTCTAAGTCGAAGACAAACTCAATGTCTTTATCTACATGTTGAAAAACCACACCATTTGTATATAAAAACAACAAGGTACTTGATACAGTCTGCTGTAAAAAGTACAATTAAACACTGACCCACATCAATAAGGTGCCAAAAGATGCGCAATTGGGCCAGGCATCTCCAGCTGTTGAAAAATTGCAAATTTCCTTGGTTTCCATGGAGTAAGAGCCGTTGTTAGGCACGTGATTTTCACATAAATGCTCATTCAATTGTCGCTACAGCCAAAAGTATTGGTCGGAGAGCAACGCGGTTTGCACCATTCAATTTCTCGTCACAAAATACGTCGGATTAGCCTCTTACCAACAGCATTGGAACAGTTTTACCACTTTTGGATTTTTGCTTGGGCTTTTTGCTAATTAAATTCGGCTACATTTACTATGTAATATCGCGACTGGTCATTACTATATTCAACTTTTGATTATAAGTTATGTGCCCTTCGGTAGCCCAGAAGACGTCAAATCTTTGGGCCAAGCCCATTTAACTCATCCAGCAATTGTCTTACTTCTAAGTCGAAGACAAACTCAATGTCTTTATCTACATGTTGAAAAACCACACCATTTGTATATAAAAAACACAAGGTACTTGATACAGTCTGCTGTAAAAAGTACAATTAAACACTGACCCACATCAATAAGGTGCCAAAAGATGCGCAATTGGGCCAGGCATCTCCAGCTGTTGAAAAATTGCAAATTTCCTTGGTTTCCATGGAGTAAGAGCCGTTGCTGGGCACGTGATTTTCACATAAATGCTCATTCAATTGTCTCTACAGCCAAAAGTATTGGTCGGAGAGCAACGCGGTTTGCACCATTCGATTTCTCGTCACAAAATACGTCGGATTAGCCTCTTACCAGCAGCATTGGAACAGTTTTTCCACTTTTGGATTTTTGCCCGGGATTTTTGCTAATTAAATTCGGCTACATTTACTATGTAATATCGCGACTGGTCATTACTATATTCAACTTTTGATTATAAGTTATGTGCCCTTAGGTAGCCCAGAAGACGTCAAATCTTTGGGCCAAGCCCATTTAACTCATCCAGCAATTGTCTTACTTCTAAGTCGAAGACAAACTCAATGTCTTTATCTACATGTTGAAAAACCACACCATTTGTATATAAAAAACACAAGGTACTTGATACAGTCTGCTGTAAAAAGTACAATTAAACACTGACCCACATCAATAAGGTGCCAAAAGATGCGCAATTGGGCCAGGCATCTCCAGCTGTTGAAAAATTACAAATTTCCTTGGTTTCCATGGAGTAAGAGCCGTTGTTAGGCACGTGATTTTCACATAAATGCTCATTCAATTGTAGCTACAGCCATAAGTGTTGGTCGGAGAGCAACGCGGTTTGCACCATTCGATTTCTCGTCACAAAATACGTCGGATTAGCCTCTTACCAGCAGCATTGGAACAGTTTTGCCACTTCTGGATTTTTGCTTGGGCTTTTTGCTAATTAAATTCGGCTACATTTACTATGTAATATCGCGACTGGTCATTACTATATTCAACTTTTGATTATAAGTTATGTGCCCTTCGGTAGCCCAGAAGACGTCAAATCTTTGGGCCAAGCCCATTTAACTCATCCAGCAATTGTCTTACTTCTAAGTCGAAGACAAACTCAATGTCTTTATCTACATGTTGAAAAACCACACCATTTGTATATAAAAACAACAAGGTACTTGATACAGTCTGCTGTAAAAAGTACAATTAAACACTGACCCACATCAATAAGGTGCCAAAAGATGCGCAATTGGGCCAGGCATCTCCAGCTGTTGAAAAATTGCAAATTTCCTTGGTTTCCATGGAGTAAGAGCCGTTGTTAGGCACGTGATTTTCACATAAATGCTCATTCAATTGTCGCTACAGCCAAAAGTATTGGTCGGAGAGCAACGCGGTTTGCACCATTCGATTTCTCGTCACAAAATACGTCGGATTAGCCTCTTACCAGCAGCATTGGAACAGTTTTTCCACTTTTGGATTTTTGCTTGGGCTTTTTGCTAATTAAATTAGGCTACATTTACTATGTAATATCGCGACTGGTCATTACTATATTCAACTTTTGATTATAAGTTATGTGCCCTTCGGTAGCCCAGAAGACGTCAAATCTTTGGGCCAAGCCCATTTAACTCATCCAGCAATTGTCTTACTTCTAAGTCGAAGACAAACTCAATGTCTTTATCTACATGTTGAAAAACCACACCATTTGTATATAAAAAACACAAGGTACTTGATACAGTCTGCTGTAAAAAGCACAATTGAACACTGACCCACATCAATAAGGTGCCAAAAGATGCGCAATTGGGCCAGGCATCTCCAGCTGTTGAAAAATTGCAAATTTCCTTGGTTTCCATGGAGTAAGAGCCGTTGTTAGGCACGTGATTTTCACATAAATGCTCATTCAATTGTCGCTACAGCCAAAAGTATTGGTCGGAGAGCAACGCGGTTTGCACCATTCGATTTCTCGTCACAAAATACGTCGGATTAGCCTCTTACCAGCAGCATTGGAACAGTTTTTCCACTTTTGGATTTTTGCCCGGGATTTTTGCTAATTAAATTCGGCTACATTTACTATGTAATATAGCGACTGGTCATTACTATATTCAACTTTTGATTATAAGTTATTTGCCCTTCGGTAGCCCAGAAGACGTCAAATCTTTGGGCCAAGCCCATTTAACTCATCCAGCAATTGTCTTACTTCTAAGTCGAAGACAAACTCAATGTCTTTATCTACATGTTGAAAAACCACACCATTTGTATATAAAAAACACAAGGTACTTGATACAGTCTGCTGTAAAAAGTACAATTAAACACTGACCCACATCAATAAGGTGCCAAAAGATGCGCAATTGGGCCAGGCATCTCCAGCTGTTGAAAAATTGCAAATTTCCTTGGTTTCCATGGAGTAAGAGCCGTTGTTAGGCACGTGATTTTCACATAAATGCTCATTCAATTGTCGCTACAGCCAAAAGTATTGGTCGGAGAGCAACGCGGTTTGCACCATTCAATTTCTCGTCACAAAATACGTCGGATTAGCCTCTTACCAACAGCATTGGAACAGTTTTACCACTTTTGGATTTTTGCTTGGGCTTTTTGCTAATTAAATTCGGCTACATTTACTATGTAATATCGCGACTGGTCATTACTATATTCAACTTTTGATTATAAGTTATGTGCCCTTCGGTAGCCCAGAAGACGTCAAATCTTTGGGCCAAGCCCATTTAACTCATCCAGCAATTGTCTTACTTCTAAGTCGAAGACAAACTCAATGTCTTTATCTACATGTTGAAAAACCACACCATTTGTATATAAAAAACACAAGGTACTTGATACAGTCTGCTGTAAAAAGTACAATTAAACACTGACCCACATCAATAAGGTGCCAAAAGATGCGCAATTGGGCCAGGCATCTCCAGCTGTTGAAAAATTGCAAATTTCCTTGGTTTCCATGGAGTAAGAGCCGTTGCTGGGCACGTGATTTTCACATAAATGCTCATTCAATTGTCGCTACAGCCAAAAGTATTGGTCGGAGAGCAACGCGGTTTGCACCATTCGATTTCTCGTCACAAAATACGTCGGATTAGCCTCTTACCAGCAGCATTGGAACAGTTTTTCCACTTTTGGATTTTTGCCTGGGCTTTTTGCTAATTCAATTCGGCTACATTTACTATGTAATATCGCGACTGGTCATTACTATATTCAACTTTTGATTATAAGTTATGTGCCCTTCGGTAGCCCAGAAGACGTCAAATCTTTGGGCCAAGCCCATTTAACTCATCCAGCAATTGTCTTACTTCTAAGTCGAAGACAAACTCAATGTCTTTATCTACATGTTGAAAAACCACACCATTTGTATATAAAAAACACAAGGTACTTGATACAGTCTGCTGTAAAAAGTACAATTAAACACTGACCCACATCAATAAGGTGCCAAAAGATGCGCAATTGGGCCAGGCATCTCCAGCTGTTGAAAAATTGCAAATTTCCTTGGTTTCCATGGAGTAAGAGCCGTTGTTAGGCACGTGATTTTCACATAAATGCTCATTCAATTGTCGCTACAGCCAAAAGTATTGGTCGGAGAGCAACGCGGTTTGCACCATTCGATTTCTCGTCACAAAATACGTCGGATTAGCCTCTTACCAGCAGCATTGGAACAGTTTTTTCCACTTTTGGATTTTTGCTTGGGCTTTTTGCTAATTAAATTAGGCTACATTTACTATGTAATATCGCGACTGGTCATTACTATATTCAACTTTTGATTATAAGTTATGTGCCCTTCGGTAGCCCAGAAGACGTCAAATCTTTGGGCCAAGCCCATTTAACTCATCCAGCAATTGTCTTACTTCTAAGTCGAAGACAAACTCAATGTCTTTATCTACATGTTGAAAAACCACACCATTTGTATATAAAAAACACAAGGTACTTGATACAGTCTGCTGTAAAAAGTACAATTAAACACTGACCCACATCAATAAGGTGCCAAAAGATGCGCAATTGGGCCAGGCATCTCCAGCTGTTGAAAAATTGCAAATTTCCTTGGTTTCCATGGAGTAAGAGCCGTTGCTGGGCACGTGATTTTCACATAAATGCTCATTCAATTGTCTCTACAGCCAAAAGTATTGGTCGGAGAGCAACGCGGTTTGCACCATTCGATTTCTCGTCACAAAATACGTCGGATTAGCCTCTTACCAGCAGCATTGGAACAGTTTTTCCACTTTTGGATTTTTGCCCGGGATTTTTGCTAATTAAATTCGGCTACATTTACTATGTAATATCGCGACTGGTCATTACTATATTCAACTTTTGATTATAAGTTATGTGCCCTTAGGTAGCCCAGAAGACGTCAAATCTTTGGGCCAAGCCCATTTAACTCATCCAGCAATTGTCTTACTTCTAAGTCGAAGACAAACTCAATGTCTTTATCTACATGTTGAAAAACCACACCATTTGTATATAAAAAACACAAGGTACTTGATACAGTCTGCTGTAAAAAGTACAATTAAACACTGACCCACATCAATAAGGTGCCAAAAGATGCGCAATTGGGCCAGGCATCTCCAGCTGTTGAAAAATTACAAATTTCCTTGGTTTCCATGGAGTAAGAGCCGTTGTTAGGCACGTGATTTTCACATAAATGCTCATTCAATTGTAGCTACAGCCATAAGTGTTGGTCGGAGAGCAACGCGGTTTGCACCATTCGATTTCTCGTCACAAAATACGTCGGATTAGCCTCTTACCAGCAGCATTGGAACAGTTTTTCCACTTTTGGATTTTTGCTTGGGCTTTTTGCTAATTAAATTCGGCTACATTTACTATGTAATATCGCGACTGGTCATTACTATATTCAACTTTTGATTATAAGTTATGTGCCCTTCGGTAGCCCAGAAGACGTCAAATCTTTGGGCCAAGCCCATTTAACTCATCCAGCAATTGTCTTACTTCTAAGTCGAAGACAAACTCAATGTCTTTATCTACATGTTGAAAAACCACACCATTTGTATATAAAAACAACAAGGTACTTGATACAGTCTGCTGTAAAAAGTACAATTAAACACTGACCCACATCAATAAGGTGCCAAAAGATGCGCAATTGGGCCAGGCATCTCCAGCTGTTGAAAAATTGCAAATTTCCTTGGTTTCCATGGAGTAAGAGCCGTTGTTAGGCACGTGATTTTCACATAAATGCTCATTCAATTGTCGCTACAGCCAAAAGTATTGGTCGGAGAGCAACGCGGTTTGCACCATTCGATTTCTCGTCACAAAATACGTCGGATTAGCCTCTTACCAGCAGCATTGGAACAGTTTTTCCACTTTTGGATTTTTGCTTGGGCTTTTTGCTAATTAAATTAGGCTACATTTACTATGTAATATCGCGACTGGTCATTACTATATTCAACTTTTGATTATAAGTTATGTGCCCTTCGGTAGCCCAGAAGACGTCAAATCTTTGGGCCAAGCCCATTTAACTCATCCAGCAATTGTCTTACTTCTAAGTCGAAGACAAACTCAATGTCTTTATCTACATGTTGAAAAACCACACCATTTGTATATAAAAAACACAAGGTACTTGATACAGTCTGCTGTAAAAAGCACAATTGAACACTGACCCACATCAATAAGGTGCCAAAAGATGCGCAATTGGGCCAGGCATCTCCAGCTGTTGAAAAATTGCAAATTTCCTTGGTTTCCATGGAGTAAGAGCCGTTGTTAGGCACGTGATTTTCACATAAATGCTCATTCAATTGTCGCTACAGCCAAAAGTATTGGTCGGAGAGCAACGCGGTTTGCACCATTCGATTTCTCGTCACAAAATACGTCGGATTAGCCTCTTACCAGCAGCATTGGAACAGTTTTTCCACTTTTGGATTTTTGCCCGGGATTTTTGCTAATTAAATTCGGCTACATTTACTATGTAATATAGCGACTGGTCATTACTATATTCAACTTTTGATTATAAGTTATTTGCCCTTCGGTAGCCCAGAAGACGTCAAATCTTTGGGCCAAGCCCATTTAACTCATCCAGCAATTGTCTTACTTCTAAGTCGAAGACAAACTCAATGTCTTTATCTACATGTTGAAAAACCACACCATTTGTATATAAAAAACACAAGGTACTTGATACAGTCTGCTGTAAAAAGTACAATTAAACACTGACCCACATCAATAAGGTGCCAAAAGATGCGCAATTGGGCCAGGCATCTCCAGCTGTTGAAAAATTGCAAATTTCCTTGGTTTCCATGGAGTAAGAGCCGTTGTTAGGCACGTGATTTTCACATAAATGCTCATTCAATTGTCGCTACAGCCAAAAGTATTGGTCGGAGAGCAACGCGGTTTGCACCATTCAATTTCTCGTCACAAAATACGTCGGATTAGCCTCTTACCAACAGCATTGGAACAGTTTTACCACTTTTGGATTTTTGCTTGGGCTTTTTGCTAATTAAATTCGGCTACATTTACTATGTAATATCGCGACTGGTCATTACTATATTCAACTTTTGATTATAAGTTATGTGCCCTTCGGTAGCCCAGAAGACGTCAAATCTTTGGGCCAAGCCCATTTAACTCATCCAGCAATTGTCTTACTTCTAAGTCGAAGACAAACTCAATGTCTTTATCTACATGTTGAAAAACCACACCATTTGTATATAAAAAACACAAGGTACTTGATACAGTCTGCTGTAAAAAGTACAATTAAACACTGACCCACATCAATAAGGTGCCAAAAGATGCGCAATTGGGCCAGGCATCTCCAGCTGTTGAAAAATTGCAAATTTCCTTGGTTTCCATGGAGTAAGAGCCGTTGCTGGGCACGTGATTTTCACATAAATGCTCATTCAATTGTCGCTACAGCCAAAAGTATTGGTCGGAGAGCAACGCGGTTTGCACCATTCGATTTCTCGTCACAAAATACGTCGGATTAGCCTCTTACCAGCAGCATTGGAACAGTTTTTCCACTTTTGGATTTTTGCCTGGGCTTTTTGCTAATTCAATTCGGCTACATTTACTATGTAATATCGCGACTGGTCATTACTATATTCAACTTTTGATTATAAGTTATGTGCCCTTCGGTAGCCCAGAAGACGTCAAATCTTTGGGCCAAGCCCATTTAACTCATCCAGCAATTGTCTTACTTCTAAGTCGAAGACAAACTCAATGTCTTTATCTACATGTTGAAAAACCACACCATTTGTATATAAAAAACACAAGGTACTTGATACAGTCTGCTGTAAAAAGTACAATTAAACACTGACCCACATCAATAAGGTGCCAAAAGATGCGCAATTGGGCCAGGCATCTCCAGCTGTTGAAAAATTGCAAATTTCCTTGGTTTCCATGGAGTAAGAGCCGTTGTTAGGCACGTGATTTTCACATAAATGCTCATTCAATTGTCGCTACAGCCAAAAGTATTGGTCGGAGAGCAACGCGGTTTGCACCATTCGATTTCTCGTCACAAAATACGTCGGATTAGCCTCTTACCAGCAGCATTGGAACAGTTTTTCCACTTTTGGATTTTTGCTTGGGCTTTTTGCTAATTAAATTAGGCTACATTTACTATGTAATATCGCGACTGGTCATTACTATATTCAACTTTTGATTATAAGTTATGTGCCCTTCGGTAGCCCAGAAGACGTCAAATCTTTGGGCCAAGCCCATTTAACTCATCCAGCAATTGTCTTACTTCTAAGTCGAAGACAAACTCAATGTCTTTATCTACATGTTGAAAAACCACACCATTTGTATATAAAAAACACAAGGTACTTGATACAGTCTGCTGTAAAAAGTACAATTAAACACTGACCCACATCAATAAGGTGCCAAAAGATGCGCAATTGGGCCAGGCATCTCCAGCTGTTGAAAAATTGCAAATTTCCTTGGTTTCCATGGAGTAAGAGCCGTTGTTAGGCACGTGATTTTCACATAAATGCTCATTCAATTGTCGCTACAGCCAAAAGTATTGGTCGGAGAGCAACGCGGTTTGCACCATTCGATTTCTCGTCACAAAATACGTCGGATTAGCCTCTTACCAGCAGCATTGGAACAGTTTTTCCACTTTTGGATTTTTGCCCGGGATTTTTGCTAATTAAATTCGGCTACATTTACTATGTAATATCGCGACTGGTCATTACTATATTCAACTTTTGATTATAAGTTATTTGCCCTTCGGTAGCCCAGAAGACGTCAAATCTTTGGGCCAAGCCCATTTAACTCATCCAGCAATTGTCTTACTTCTAAGTCGAAGACAAACTCAATGTCTTTATCTACATGTTGAAAAACCACACCATTTGTATATAAAAAACACAAGGTACTTGATACAGTCTGCTGTAAAAAGTACAATTAAACACTGACCCACATCAATAAGGTGCCAAAAGATGCGCAATTGGGCCAGGCATCTCCAGCTGTTGAAAAATTGCAAATTTCCTTGGTTTCCATGGAGTAAGAGCCGTTGTTAGGCACGTGATTTTCACATAAATGCTCATTCAATTGTCGCTACAGCCAAAAGTATTGGTCGGAGAGCAACGCGGTTTGCACCATTCGATTTCTCGTCACAAAATACGTCGGATTAGCCTCTTACCAGCAGCATTGGAACAGTTTTTCCACTTTTGGATTTTTGCCTGGGATTTTTGCTAATTAAATTCGGCTACATTTACTATGTAATATCGCGACTGGTCATTACTATATTCAACTTTTGATTATAAGTTATGTGCCCTTCGGTAGCCCAGAAGACGTCAAATCTTTGGGCCAAGCCCATTTAACTCATCCAGCAATTGTCTTACTTCTAAGTCGAAGACAAACTCAATGTCTTTATCTACATGTTGAAAAACCACACCATTTGTATATAAAAAACACAAGGTACTTGATACAGTCTGCTGTAAAAAGTACAATTAAACACTGACCCACATCAATAAGGTGCCAAAAGATGCGCAATTGGGCCAGGCATCTCCAGCTGTTGAAAAATTGCAAATTTCCTTGGTTTCCATGGAGTAAGAGCCGTTGCTGGGCACGTGATTTTCACATAAATGCTCATTCAATTGTCGCTACAGCCAAAAGTATTGGTCGGAGAGCAACGCGGTTTGCACCATTCGATTTCTCGTCACAAAATACGTCGGATTAGCCTCTTACCAGCAGCATTGGAACAGTTTTTCCACTTTTGGATTTTTGCCTGGGCTTTTTGCTAATTCAATTCGGCTACATTTACTATGTAATATCGCGACTGGTCATTACTATATTCAACTTTTGATTATAAGTTATGTGCCGTTCGGTAGCCCAGAAGACGTCAAATCTTTGGGCCAAGCCCATTTAACTCATCCAGCAATTGTCTTACTTCTAAGTCGAAGACAAACTCAATGTCTTTATCTACATGTTGAAAAACCACACCATTTGTATATAAAAAACACAAGGTACTTGATACAGTCTGCTGTAAAAAGTACAATTAAACACTGACCCACATCAATAAGGTGCCAAAAGATGCGCAATTGGGCCAGGCATCTCCAGCTGTTGAAAAATTGCAAATTTCCTTGGTTTCCATGGAGTAAGAGCCGTTGTTAGGCACGTGATTTTCACATAAATGCTCATTCAATTGTCGGTACAGCCAAAAGTATTGGTCGGAGAGCAACGCGGTTTGCACCATTCGATTTCTCGTCACAAAATACGTCGGATTAGCCTCTTACCAGCAGCATTGGAACAGTTTTTCCACTTTTGGATTTTTGCTTGGGCTTTTTGCTAATTAAATTAGGCTACATTTACTATGTAATATCGCGACTGGTCATTACTATATTCAACTTTTGATTATAAGTTATGTGCCCTTCGGTAGCCCAGAAGACGTCAAATCTTTGGGCCAAGCCCATTTAACTCATCCAGCAATTGTCTTACTTCTAAGTCGAAGACAAACTCAATGTCTTTATCTACATGTTGAAAAACCACACCATTTGTATATAAAAAACACAAGGTACTTGATACAGTCTGCTGTAAAAAGTACAGTTAAACACTGACCCACATCAAAAAGGTGCCAAAAGATGCGCAATTGGGCCAGGCATCTCCAGCTGTTGAAAAATTGCAAATTTCCTTGGTTTCCATGGAGTAAGAGCCGTTGTTAGGCACGTGATTTTCACATAAATGCTCATTCAATTGTCGCTACAGCCAAAAGTATTGGTCGGAGAGCAACGCGGTTTGCACCATTCGATTTCTCGTCACAAAATACGTCGGATTAGCCTCTTACCAACAGCATTGGAACAGTTTTTCCACTTTTGGATTTTTGCTTGGGCTTTTTGCTAATTCAATTCGGCTACATTTACTATGTAATATCGCGACTGGTCATTACTATATTCAACTTTTGATTATAAGTTATGTGCCCTTCGGTAGCCCAGAAGACGTCAAATCTTTGGGCCAAGCCCATTTAACTCATCCAGCAATTGTCTTACTTCTAAGTCGAAGACAAACTCAATGTCTTTATCTACATGTTGAAAAACCACACCATTTGTATATAAAAAACACAAGGTACTTGATACAGTCTGCTGTAAAAAGTACAATTAAACACTGACCCACATCAATAAGGTGCCAAAAGATGCGCAATTGGGCCAGGCATCTCCAGCTGTTCAAAAATTGCAAATTTCCTTGGTTTCCATGGAGTAAGAGCCGTTGTTAGGCACGTGATTTTCACATAAATGCTCATTCAATTGTCGCTACAGCCAAAAGTATTGGTCGGAGAGCAACGCGGTTTGCACCATTCGATTTCTCGTCACAAAATACGTCGGATTAGCCTCTTACCAGCAGCATTGGAACAGTTTTTCTACTTTTGGATTTTTGCTTGGGCTTTTTGCTAATTCAATTCGGCTACATTTACTATGTAATATCGCGACTGGTCATTACTATATTCAACTTTTAATTATAAGTTATGTGCCCTTCGGTAGCCCAGAAGACGTCAAATCTTTGGGCCAAGCCCATTTAACTCATCCAGCAATTGTCTTACTTCTAAGTCGAAGACAAACTCAATGTCTTTATCTACATGTTGAAAAACCACACCATTTGTATATAAAAACAACAAGGTACTTGATACAGTCTGCTGTAAAAAGTACAATTGAACACTGACCCACATCAATAAGGTGCCAAAAGATGCGCAATTGGGCCAGGCATCTCCAGCTGTTGAAAAATTGCAAATTTCCTTGGTTTCCATGGAGTAAGAGCCGTTGTTAGGCACGTGATTTTCACATAAATGCTCATTCAATTGTCGCTACAGCCAAAAGTATTGGTCGGAGAGCAACGCGGTTTGCACCATTCGATTTCTCGTCACAAAATACGTCGGATTAGCCTCTTACCAGCAGCATTGGAACCGTTTTTTCCACTTTTGGATTTTTGCTTGGGCTTTTTGCTAATTAAATTCGGCTACATTTACTATGTAATATCGCGACTGGTCATTACTATATTCAACTTTTGATTATAAGTTATGTGCCCTTCGGTAGCCCAGAAGACGTCAAATCTTTGGGCCAAGCCCATTTAACTCATCCAGCAATTGTCTTACTTCTAAGTCGAAGACAAACTCAATGTCTTTATCTACATGTTGAAAAACCACACCATTTGTATATAAAAACAACAAGGTACTTGATACAGTCTGCTGTAAAAAGTACAATTAAACACTGACCCACATCAATAAGGTGCCAAAAGATGCGCAATTGGGCCAGGCATCTCCAGCTGTTGAAAAATTGCAAATTTCCTTGGTTTCCATGGAGTAAGAGCCGTTGTTAGGCACGTGATTTTCACATAAATGCTCATTCAATTGTCGCTACAGCCAAAAGTATTGGTCGGAGAGCAACGCGGTTTGCACCATTCGATTTCTCGTCACAAAATACGTCGGATTAGCCTCTTACCAGCAGCATTGGAACAGTTTTACCACTTTTGGATTTTTGCTTGGGCTTTTTGCTAATTAAATTCGGCTACATTTACTATGTAATATCGCGACTGGTCATTACTATATTCAACTTTTGATTATAAGTTATGTGCCCTTCGGTAGCCCAGAAGACGTCAAATCTTTGGGCCAAGCCCATTTAACTCATCCAGCAATTGTCTTACTTCTAAGTCGAAGACAAACTCAATGTCTTAATCTACATGTTGAAGAACCACACCATTTGTATATAAAAAACACAAGGTACTTGATACAGTCTGCTGTAAAAAGTACAATTAAACACTGACCCACATCAATAAGGTGCCAAAAGATGCGCAATTGGGCCAGGCATCTCCAGCTGTTGAAAAATTGCAAATTTCCTTGGTTTCCATGGAGTAAGAGCCGTTGTTAGGCACGTGATTTTCACATAAATGCTCATTCAATTGTCGCTACAGCCAAAAGTATTGGTCGGAGAGCAACGCGGTTTGCACCATTCGATTTCTCGTCACAAAATACGTCGGATTAGCCTCTTACCAGCAGCATTGGAACAGTTTTTCCACTTTTGGATTTTTGCCTGGGCTTTTTGCTAATTCAATTCGGCTACATTTACTATGTAATATCGCGACTGGTCATTACTATATTCAACTTTTGATTATAAGTTATGTGCCCTTCGGTAGCCCAGAAGACGTCAAATCTTTGGGCCAAGCCCATTTAACTCATCCAGCAATTGTCTTACTTCTAAGTCGAAGACAAACTCAATGTCTTTATCTACATGTTGAAAAACCACACCATTTGTATATAAAAAACACAAGGTACTTGATACAGTCTGCTGTAAAAAGTACAATTAAACACTGACCCACATCAATAAGGTGCCAAAAGATGCGCAATTGGGCCAGGCATCTCCAGCTGTTGAAAAATTGCAAATTTCCTTGGTTTCCATGGAGTAAGAGCCGTTGTTAGGCACGTGATTTTCACATAAATGCTCATTCAATTGTCGCTACAGCCAAAAGTATTGGTGGGAGAGCAACGCGGTTTGCACCATTCGATTTCTCGTCACAAAATACGTCGGATTAGCCTCTTACCAGCAGCATTGGAACAGTTTTTCCACTTTTGGATTTTTGCTTGGGCTTTTTGCTAATTAAATTAGGCTACATTTACTATGTAATATCGCGACTGGTCATTACTATATTCAACTTTTGATTATAAGTTATGTGCCCTTCGGTAGCCCAGAAGACGTCAAATCTTTGGGCCAAGCCCATTTAACTCATCCAGCAATTGTCTTACTTCTAAGTCGAAGACAAACTCAATGTCTTTATCTACATGTTGAAAAACCACACCATTTGTATATAAAAAACACAAGGTACTTGATACAGTCTGCTGTAAAAAGTACAATTAAACACTGACCCACATCAATAAGGTGCCAAAAGATGCGCAATTGGGCCAGGCATCTCCAGCTGTTGAAAAATTGCAAATTTCCTTGGTTTCCATGGAGTAAGAGCCGTTGTTAGGCACGTGATTTTCACATAAATGCTCATTCAATTGTCGCTACAGCCAAAAGTATTGGTCGGAGAGCAACGCGGTTTGCACCATTCGATTTCTCGTCACAAAATACGTCGGATTAGCCTCTTACCAGCAGCATTGGAACAGTTTTTCCACTTTTGGATTTTTGCCCGGGATTTTTGCTAATTAAATTCGGCTACATTTACTATGTAATATCGCGACTGGTCATTACTATATTCAACTTTTGATTATAAGTTATTTGCCCTTCGGTAGCCCAGAAGACGTCAAATCTTTGGGCCAAGCCCATTTAACTCATCCAGCAATTGTCTTACTTCTAAGTCGAAGACAAACTCAATGTCTTTATCTACATGTTGAAAAACCACACCATTTGTATATAAAAAACACAAGGTACTTGATACAGTCTGCTGTAAAAAGTACAATTAAACACTGACCCACATCAATAAGGTGCCAAAAGATGCGCAATTGGGCCAGGCATCTCCAGCTGTTGAAAAATTGCAAATTTCCTTGGTTTCCATGGAGTAAGAGCCGTTGTTAGGCACGTGATTTTCACATAAATGCTCATTCAATTGTCGCTACAGCCAAAAGTATTGGTCGGAGAGCAACGCGGTTTGCACCATTCGATTTCTCGTCACAAAATACGTCGGATTAGCCTCTTACCAGCAGCATTGGAACAGTTTTTCCACTTTTGGATTTTTGCCTGGGATTTTTGCTAATTAAATTCGGCTACATTTACTATGTAATATCGCGACTGGTCATTACTATATTCAACTTTTGATTATAAGTTATGTGCCCTTCGGTAGCCCAGAAGACGTCAAATCTTTGGGCCAAGCCCATTTAACTCATCCAGCAATTGTCTTACTTCTAAGTCGAAGACAAACTCAATGTCTTTATCTACATGTTGAAAAACCACACCATTTGTATATAAAAAACACAAGGTACTTGATACAGTCTGCTGTAAAAAGTACAATTAAACACTGACCCACATCAATAAGGTGCCAAAAGATGCGCAATTGGGCCAGGCATCTCCAGCTGTTGAAAAATTGCAAATTTCCTTGGTTTCCATGGAGTAAGAGCCGTTGCTGGGCACGTGATTTTCACATAAATGCTCATTCAATTGTCGCTACAGCCAAAAGTATTGGTCGGAGAGCAACGCGGTTTGCACCATTCGATTTCTCGTCACAAAATACGTCGGATTAGCCTCTTACCAGCAGCATTGGAACAGTTTTTCCACTTTTGGATTTTTGCCTGGGCTTTTTGCTAATTCAATTCGGCTACATTTACTATGTAATATCGCGACTGGTCATTACTATATTCAACTTTTGATTATAAGTTATGTGCCGTTCGGTAGCCCAGAAGACGTCAAATCTTTGGGCCAAGCCCATTTAACTCATCCAGCAATTGTCTTACTTCTAAGTCGAAGACAAACTCAATGTCTTTATCTACATGTTGAAAAACCACACCATTTGTATATAAAAAACACAAGGTACTTGATACAGTCTGCTGTAAAAAGTACAATTAAACACTGACCCACATCAATAAGGTGCCAAAAGATGCGCAATTGGGCCAGGCATCTCCAGCTGTTGAAAAATTGCAAATTTCCTTGGTTTCCATGGAGTAAGAGCCGTTGTTAGGCACGTGATTTTCACATAAATGCTCATTCAATTGTCGCTACAGCCAAAAGTATTGGTCGGAGAGCAACGCGGTTTGCACCATTCGATTTCTCGTCACAAAATACGTCGGATTAGCCTCTTACCAGCAGCATTGGAACAGTTTTTCCACTTTTGGATTTTTGCTTGGGCTTTTTGCTAATTAAATTAGGCTACATTTACTATGTAATATCGCGACTGGTCATTACTATATTCAACTTTTGATTATAAGTTATGTGCCCTTCGGTAGCCCAGAAGACGTCAAATCTTTGGGCCAAGCCCATTTAACTCATCCAGCAATTGTCTTACTTCTAAGTCGAAGACAAACTCAATGTCTTTATCTACATGTTGAAAAACCACACCATTTGTATATAAAAAACACAAGGTACTTGATACAGTCTGCTGTAAAAAGTACAGTTAAACACTGACCCACATCAATAAGGTGCCAAAAGATGCGCAATTGGGCCAGGCATCTCCAGCTGTTGAAAAATTGCAAATTTCCTTGGTTTCCATGGAGTAAGAGCCGTTGTTAGGCACGTGATTTTCACATAAATGCTCATTCAATTGTCGCTACAGCCAAAAGTATTGGTCGGAGAGCAACGCGGTTTGCACCATTCGATTTCTCGTCACAAAATACGTCGGATTAGCCTCTTACCAGCAGCATTGGAACAGTTTTTCCACTTTTGGATTTTTGCTTGGGCTTTTTGCTAATTCAATTCGGCTACATTTACTATGTAATATCGCGACTGGTCATTACTATATTCAACTTTTGATTATAAGTTATGTGCCCTTCGGTAGCCCAGAAGACGTCAAATCTTTGGGCCAAGCCCATTTAACTCATCCAGCAATTGTCTTACTTCTAAGTCGAAGACAAACTCAATGTCTTTATCTACATGTTGAAAAACCACACCATTTGTATATAAAAACAACAAGGTACTTGATACAGTCTGCTGTAAAAAGTACAATTGAACACTGACCCACATCAATAAGGTGCCAAAAGATGCGCAATTGGGCCAGGCATCTCCAGCTGTTGAAAAATTGCAAATTTCCTTGGTTTCCATGGAGTAAGAGCCGTTGTTAGGCACGTGATTTTCACATAAATGCTCATTCAATTGTCGCTACAGCCAAAAGTATTGGTCGGAGAGCAACGCGGTTTGCACCATTCGATTTCTCGTCACAAAATACGTCGGATTAGCCTCTTACCAGCAGCATTGGAACAGTTTTTCCACTTTTGGATTTTTGCCTGGGATTTTTGCTAATTAAATTCGGCTACATTTACTATGTAATATCGCGACTGGTCATTACTATATTCAACTTTTGATTATAAGTTATGTGCCGTTCGGTAGCCCAGAAGACGTCAAATCTTTGGGCCAAGCCCATTTAACTCATCCAGCAATTGTCTTACTTCTAAGTCGAAGACAAACTCAATGTCTTTATCTACATGTTGAAAAACCACACCATTTGTATATAAAAAAACACAAGGTACTTGATACAGTCTGCTGTAAAAAGTACAATTAAACACTGACCCACATCAATAAGGTGCCAAAAGATGCGCAATTGGGCCAGGCATCTCCAGCTGTTGAAAAATTGCAAATTTCCTTGGTTTCCATGGAGTAAGAGCCGTTGTTAGGCACGTGATTTTCACATAAATGCTCATTCAATTGTCGCTACAGCCAAAAGTATTGGTCGGAGAGCAACGCGGTTTGCACCATTCGATTTCTCGTCACAAAATACGTCGGATTAGCCTCTTACCAGCAGCATTGGAACAGTTTTTCCACTTTTGGATTTTTGCTTGGGCTTTTTGCTAATTAAATTAGGCTACATTTACTATGTAATATCGCGACTGGTCATTACTATATTCAACTTTTGATTATAAGTTATGTGCCCTTCGGTAGCCCAGAAGACGTCAAATCTTTGGGCCAAGCCCATTTAACTCATCCAGCAATTGTCTTACTTCTAAGTCGAAGACAAACTCAATGTCTTTATCTACATGTTGAAAAACCACACCATTTGTATATAAAAAACACAAGGTACTTGATACAGTCTGCTGTAAAAAGTACAGTTAAACACTGACCCACATCAATAAGGTGCCAAAAGATGCGCAATTGGGCCAGGCATCTCCAGCTGTTGAAAAATTGCAAATTTCCTTGGTTTCCATGGAGTAAGAGCCGTTGTTAGGCACGTGATTTTCACATAAATGCTCATTCAATTGTCGCTACAGCCAAAAGTATTGGTCGGAGAGCAACGCGGTTTGCACCATTCGATTTCTCGTCACAAAATACGTCGGATTAGCCTCTTACCAGCAGCATTGGAACAGTTTTTCCACTTTTGGATTTTTGCTTGGGCTTTTTGCTAATTAAATTCGGCTACATTTACTATGTAATATCGCGACTGGTCATTACTATATTCAACTTTTGATTATAAGTTATGTGCCCTTCGGTAGCCCAGAAGACGTCAAATCTTTGGGCCAAGCCCATTTAACTCATCCAGCAATTGTCTTACTTCTAAGTCGAAGACAAACTCAATGTCTTTATCTACATGTTGAAAAACCACACCATTTGTATATAAAAAACACAAGGTATTTGATACAGTCTGCTGTAAAAAGTACAATTAAACACTGACCCACATCAATAAGGTGCCAAAAGATGCGCAATTGGGCCAGGCATCTCCAGCTGTTCAAAAATTGCAAATTTCCTTGGTTTCCATGGAGTAAGAGCCGTTGTTAGGCACGTGATTTTCACATAAATGCTCATTCAATTGTCGCTACAGCCAAAAGTATTGGTCGGAGAGCAACGCGGTTTGCACCATTCGATTTCTCGTCACAAAATACGTCGGATTAGCCTCTTACCAGCAGCATTGGAACAGTTTTTCTACTTTTGGATTTTTGCTTGGGCTTTTTGCTAATTCAATTCGGCTACATTTACTATGTAATATCGCGACTGGTCATTACTATATTCAACTTTTGATTATAAGTTATGTGCCCTTCGGTAGCCCAGAAGACGTCAAATCTTTGGGCCAAGCCCATTTAACTCATCCAGCAATTGTCTTACTTCTAAGTCGAAGACAAACTCAATGTCTTTATCTACATGTTGAAAAACCACACCATTTGTATATAAAAACAACAAGGTACTTGATACAGTCTGCTGTAAAAAGTACAATTGAACACTGACCCACATCAATAAGGTGCCAAAAGATGCGCAATTGGGCCAGGCATCTCCAGCTGTTGAAAAATTGCAAATTTCCTTGGTTTCCATGGAGTAAGAGCCGTTGTTAGGCACGTGATTTTCACATAAATGCTCATTCAATTGTCGCTACAGCCAAAAGTATTGGTCGGAGAGCAACGCGGTTTGCACCATTCGATTTCTCGTCACAAAATACGTCGGATTAGCCTCTTACCAGCAGCATTGGAACAGTTTTTCCACTTTTGGATTTTTGCTTGGGCTTTTTGCTAATTAAATTCGGCTACATTTACTATGTAATATCGCGACTGGTCATTACTATATTCAACTTTTGATTATAAGTTATGTGCCCTTCGGTAGCCCAGAAGACGTCAAATCTTTGGGCCAAGCCCATTTAACTCATCCAGCAATTGTCTTACTTCTAAGTCGAAGACAAACTCAATGTCTTTATCTACATGTTGAAAAACCACACCATTTGTATATAAAAACAACAAGGTACTTGATACAGTCTGCTGTAAAAAGTACAATTAAACACTGACCCACATCAATAAGGTGCCAAAAGATGCGCAATTGGGCCAGGCATCTCCAGCTGTTGAAAAATTGCAAATTTCCTTGGTTTCCATGGAGTAAGAGCCGTTGTTAGGCACGTGATTTTCACATAAATGCTCATTCAATTGTCGCTACAGCCAAAAGTATTGGTCGGAGAGCAACGCGGTTTGCACCATTCGATTTCTCGTCACAAAATACGTCGGATTAGCCTCTTACCAGCAGCATTGGAACAGTTTTACCACTTTTGGATTTTTGCTTGGGCTTTTTGCTAATTAAATTCGGCTACATTTACTATGTAATATCGCGACTGGTCATTACTATATTCAACTTTTGATTATAAGTTATGT